>NC_142066.1:76716623-76871935 GCF_059756535.1 Pantherophis guttatus
TAGTTCTAACTTCTGTGCGTAGCTCTTCAGGCAAGATCTTACCAATAAAGCAAGAAATAAACACTAAAAGCAGATTTACATTACATTTCAGAATCAACATATGCTGATAGTTAAGACAGAGCTATGATAATTAAGACCTATATCGGAATGAACCAATATCTGCTTTATTTGCTTCCTGGGATACCACAGAATTAAGATACCAGATCCAAGAGATCCTTCTCATTCACCATATAATATGTTTTTTTCAGGATTAGAATAAAGACAGCAAGTATGTAGAGACAAAGAGATGCTCACTCAAATCTCAGGATTTAAATTATTACAAAATCATGAGCACGTGGTTTTAGTAGGCAATGCAGCTTAAAATTACAAGAACTAATGCAGCTACAATCTAAGAATACCTGAATGGAAGATCCTTCAATGAAACTACAATAAGATCCAAGGTTCCCATACCTTTTTGATACTGAAAAAAATAATTAGTATTTCTTTCTCTTTCTAAATTATATCTGTATTTTTTAATCTATCATTTGTAAAACCAAATGTGTACTTAATCTAATATGTAAATCTGGTTAAGTATTTTTTTTTTTTAAAATAAATTCATTATAAATTGTTTTCCTAAAGTTTTCAGCTGGATTTTTCCTTGGGGGTAAACACCATGGTTTTGAACCTACAATGGCTGGATTCTCACAATATGCTAAATGAAATCCAAACAAAAGACATTTATTGATATGGTGTACTTCTTTTAGCCCTTTTAAGAAGCAAATTTAAGTTTGCTATATTATAAAAACTGCTAGAATAAGTAATTATTGGAAATTCTCAGTATTTGCAGAGTACTCTGGCAAAAACACACTTACTTATAAATCTCTCTCCCATGAATATGACAATGTGCACCCTCCCAAAAAATGTTATTATGTCATTTGGAATTCCTGTATTGATCTACCCTTCCTTTCTTCGTTCCGTCCTCCTTCCCTCCTTCTTAATGTATTAAAAGGAAATTAAAACCAGGTAAAAATGAAAGATAGTTATAAAGCTGGCAAAAAAGATATATATTTTATCATCCATCTACTCATTGGGAAAATACTGTTCTGGAAAAGCAACCTGCTGTCCATGAGATTTTGTTACCTGAAATGGAATAGGGGTGTAAGGCACTTTATAACACTGTCTTTTATTTATTTATTTATTTATTTATTTTTCATATTTGTATACCGCCCTACTCCCGAAGGACTCAGGGCGGTGAACAGCCATAATAAATACAAATACATATAGAAGTTAAAAACTATTAAGAAACAGATTAAGTAATTTAGGCTCAAAGATTAAAAAACATCCAAATTTATCTAAAGAGGTTTAAAACCCAATTTAAAAGCCAGTTTAAAAGCCAATTAAAAAGGGAGAGTTAGGCCAGACCAGCTTGTTGGAATAGAAATGTTTTCAGGGCACGGCGGAATATGCGTAAGTCTTGGATGTTTCGTAACTCCGGGGGAAGCCCGTTCCAGATGGTAGGTGCCCCCACAGAAAAGGCTCTCCCCCTGGGGGCCGTCAGTCGACATTGTTTGGCCGACAGCACCCTGAGGAGTCCCTCTCTATGGGAGCGAACTGGTCGGTGAGAGGCTATTGGTGGCAGGAGGCGGTCTCGTAAGTACCCTGGTCCTGAGCCATGGAGCGCTCTAAAGATAGTAACCAAAACCTTGAAGCGCACCCGGAAGACCACTGGGAGCCAGTGCAGCTCGCGCAGGAGGGGGGTTACATGAGAGCGCCACATTGCTCCCATTACCACCCGCGCGGCCGCATTCTGGACCAGTTGGAGCCTTTGGGTGCTTCTCAAGGGGAGCCCCATGTAGAGAGCATTACAATAATCCAGGCGTGAGGTGACAAGGGCGTGAGTGACCATGCGTAACGAGTCCCGATCCAGAAAGGGATGCAACTGGCGAATCAGGCGAACCTGATAAAAAGTCCTCCTGGCTACGGCCGTCATATGCTCTTCAAAAGACAGCCGTGAGTCCACGAGGATGCCCAAGTTGCGAACCCCATCTATGGGGGCCAACGACTCGCCCCCAATAGTCAGAGATGGTGCCAACTGACTATATCGGGACGACGGAAACCACAGCCACTCGGTCTTGGATGGGTTGAGTCTGAGTTTGTTCCTCCCCATCCAGATCCGTATGGCCTCCAGGCACCGGGACATCACCTCGAGGGCATCATTGGGGTGGTCTGGGGTGGAGATGTACAGCTGGGTGTCATCAGCGTACTGATGGTACTTCACCTCAAAACCACGGATGATCTCACCCAGCGGCTTCACATAAATGTTGAATAGAAGGGGCGAGAGGACCGATCCTTGTGGCACCCCACATATAAGGGGCCTCGGGGTCGACCTCTGCCCCCCTGTCAACACAGACTGCGACCGGTCAGAGAGAAAGGAGGAGAACCACTGTAGAACAGTGCCCCCCACCCCCAACCCTTCCAACCGGTGCAGCATGATATCATGATCGATGGTATCAAAAGCCGCTGAGAGGTCTAATAGGACAAGGACTGAGGAGCAACCCCTGTCTCGAGTCCTCCAGAGATCATCAACCAATGCGACCAATGCTGTCTTTGTGCTGTACCCGGGCCTGAATCCCGACTGGAACGGATCTAGATAATTCGATTCATCCAGGTACTGAGGCAGTTGTCGTGCAACCACACTCTCAACAACCTTTGCAACAAAGCGAAGGTTGGAGACAGGACGATAATTTGCTAATACAGCTGGATCCAGGGAGGGCTTCTTGAGGAGGGGCCTCACCACCGCCTCTTTCAAGACGGTGGGAAAGACATCCTCACTCAAAGAAGCATTTATAATCTCCTGGAGCCAGCCTCGTGTCACCTCCCGGGAGGCCAGTACCAACCAGGATGGACACGGGTCCAATAAACATGTGGTCGCATTTAGTCTGTTCAGTATCCTGTCCACGCTTTCGGGAGTCACAGGATCAAACTCTTCCCAAATAATATTCTCAGGACCTGCCCCTGTCATCTCCTCTGGATCAATCCAGTCAGAGTCTAGCTGTTCACGAATCTGAGCAATTTTGTCATACCAGATATTGTACAAAATCCTCAGCTCTACCCTCCAAGGGGTCTTCCCGCGTCTCTTGATGGAGCAGAGAGCGGGTCACCCTAAACAGGGCGGCTGGGCGATTATCTGATGACGCAATAAGAGTAGAAAAGTAGTTACTCTTCTCTACTCTTATCGCCACTAGGTAATTCTTAATATGAGATCTTACCAGTGTTCGGTCGGATTCAGAACGACTAGCCCTCCAACTGCTCTCTAGGCGTCTTTTCCGGCGCTTCATCTCCTTCAGCTCCTTAGTATACCAAGGAGCCAGGTGAGACCGGCGCCGGGTCAGAGGCCGTAAAGGCACGACTCGGTCTAAAGCATCAGCCGCTGCCCTATCCCAGGCGGCCACTAAGTCCTCAGCCGAGTCGTGTGCTAGAACCTCAGGAAATGGCCCAAGCTCCATCTGGAATCTCTCAGGATCCATCAGGCGCCTGGGGCGGAACCACCTAGTCGGTTCTGCCTCCCGGCGGGGTGTGGCGGTTCGAAGGTCCAGGCGAAGGAGGGAGTGATCTGACCATGACAAGGGTTCAATCACTATATCCCCTATCTCGAGATCACTCAACCACTGTCCAGAGACAAAAAGAAGGTCCAGTGTTTGTCCCCCCATGTGAGTAGAGCCATAAATTAACTGGGTCAGGTCCATAGCCGTCATGGAAGCCATGAACTCCCGAGCCACCTCAGATGTCTCTCCAACTGATGACAGGTTAAAATCCCCCATGACCATAAACCTGGGGGTGTCAACAGCCACCGCGGCTATAACATCAAGCAGCTCAGGCAGGGCTGCTGCCGCATGGCAGGGAGCCAGGTACGTGACTAGCAAGCCCAACTGCACCCTATGACCCCACTTCACAAGAAGGGACTCACATCCAGCCGTCTGAGGAACAGTGGCCTCCCTTGGTCCAAGACCCTCGTTAATAACAACCGCCACTCCTCCGCCCCTCCCCTGAGACCTTGGCTGATGGAAAGCATGGAAACCTGGTGGGCACATATCAACAAGGGGGGCTCCTCCTTCCTGGCCCAACCAGGTCTCCGTAATACCCGCCAGGTCCGCACCCCCCTCCTGAATAAGATCACAAATGAGGGGGGCTTTATTTACCACGGACCTGGCGTTGCACAGCATCAGCCGAAGGCCTGGGGTCCGAGGTTCCGTACAACCTGGGGAACGAGAAGAGCTTTGAGGGTCGGAGCGCGCCACCGCTTGTTAAACAGCGAGGACGCACTCCCGTTGGATGATGTGGCCCCCTGCTCCCGCCATATATGCCCCTCCCACCTACAGTATCGATGTTATGGGCATCTGTATCGTAAGATCTAATCATCTCCTTGACCCCAGAGTTCACACCTCCCATGCCATGCCCTATGGCTGGCCCAGATACCCTCCCCCGTGGGTCTTCCCCCGAACCCACGTAATCTACCCCCCTCCCAGAATCCCTTAAAATCTTATTAAGAAATTTCCCTAAAAAACCCCATAACCCTCTTTTTGCTGTATGCCATCTCTCCGGACTCCAAAGTCCGTCATCGAGATAGGCCCTCGATAAAGAAGAGGGCCAGACCTGCGAGAGGGGGGCATCTCGCAGTTTGAGGAGTTCTCCCAATGAGTACATTTTGTAGCTAGATAGTCTATAGCTGGTAGGCATGTCCTAGTTATCCAGGGTCCTGTGGAGAGAGTATCAATTAGAGGTACAAGTCATTTTAGTCCTGCTGAACTCTCATATCAGCGGTAGAAAGAGCCATTTTGAACTCAGATGTGAACATCGATCACCCTCTCACGGCAACCAGATTATTATTATTATTATTATTATTATTATTATTATTATTATTATTATTATTATTATTATTATTATTATTATTATTATTATTGCCTGGCAAACTCCAAAGCCAGAGAAGAAATCAGGCTAGATACTTATGTGTTCACAAATACTAAGTATGCTAAAATATACAGCTGGAATATAATAAAAATAATTTATATATCTGCACAGATTGGCAAAAAATTTACAACAAAATAGAGCATATGCTGTTCACACAGTTCCAAAGTGTTCAATGAAGTTCAATGAATTTTAGCTACAATGAGCTCCCCATTTTGTGAGAAGGTTTTACCCACAATTGCCATTATAAGAACTAAATGTTATTTCAAACAGCTGCTATGCTTTTTCCAAATTTCCTGTATTGTGAAATGACGGCAGTACCTGGTTTGGTGAAATACACCCAACATTGTCTCCTAGTTAACTTGTAAAGAAATAAACCATCCCCATATGCTTTAGTGAGTGTTTGTTTTTCTATCAGCTGCCTATAATGAGAGGTAAGCAATCTTTGCACAATGAAAGTAAGAGTGTCTGTATTTAGCTGCAGTGCAACAGCATAACTGGTTCTATTGTAAGATGAAGAGGATCGAGGGCAAACTCTCAAGGGAAAACAATTTGCCCCTTTTTTAAAAAAAATGCCTAAGTGACACATGGCACACAGCAACATATTTTCTTCAATATAAGTTGCTTGTTAATGGTATGCTTTTGATTCATACTTAAGAAGATTTCAATTTATTTGATCACACAGTTAATTTTTCCTTTTTATATCTTGAAGAGAGTTTATGAATCAAAGGAATGAGTGATTATTATACAATGAAACAAGTATTTTAAGCTTGCCCAGCATGGCAGCTGGGTGCTATGACTCTTTAATTCATTTTAGGTATTTTATAAGTGACACCATTTTAGCCTAGATTAATTACTAGGTATCTGAAAGACTGCATGAAGAACAAGTAGTTGAAGGAGCCAATAGGCTTAAGTGTACCATCTGTTATGTATATCAAAGCAGAAGACACACTACAATTATCACAATAAAGAGAATATTTCCTAAACCGAGTCCAAATTTCAAGCTATGCCACAATGGGTTGTTGTTTTGTTTGTTTATTTGCTATTTAACTGTTGATCTAAAATTGCCACTTGAAAGTAGAACCAAACATATTTTGTCTCTTAGGTTGGGTTTTTTGTTGTTGCCGCTGCTGCTGTTACAATCAGTAGAGCAGACTCTTCAACTTAATGGTTCCAAGTATTTAATTTCAGTTCCAAAAGTCCTTGTCAACATTGCCAACCTTTATTTTTTTCCTCATAATTTAATAAACTGCATCTTCAGTCTAGTTGCATGCTAAATTGCTTAAGGAATTGTTAATTTTGACCTGACTGTATCTTTAAAGGAGCATTTGAATCAGAAAAATCTTCTCTAAATTCTTTGATGCAGTTTTCAGCAACTGTCTTCTTTTTGACAGCACAGCTCACCCTGGTACATCCCCAATTCTCAAGCATTATGGAAAACAGAACTCAGACTTCCCAGTTTCTGACATGGGAAAATATTAATTTATAAATGGACCTGTATGTGTTCTGTTATCAAAAACTACAAAAATGCAATAAATCATTATTAGGGACTGAATCTGCCAACTTTTTAAAAAACTGATTTTCAAACTATTCCTTTTTAGTTTTTATTATCAAGGTGTTTATTGAACTTTTAACAGTTATAAATTCAAATAAACTAAACTAAAACTAACAGAACAGAATGATGCAAATACAAAACACAAAAGAAACATGTATATTAAATTTTGTATAAAAGCATGCAGAGTTTTCAAATTATTTAATCTGATTTTAGTAATTGTTTGATCATTTTTGCAGTATTTGGAATTATTTTTTTCCAGATCACACTATAAGACACTCAGACAACCTTTTTTTCCAGTGACTCTATTTAATAGACTAACAGACATCTGCCCATATTCATGAGTACAGTCAATATGGGATTGGGAAAATAAAGTTTGCAAAGGCATTAAATGGGAAGACATGTATACAAAATGATATTGCTTGCAATTATTCACTATTATTCATTATTAATGAAAAGAACAGAAGCTAATAATAATAAATGGTTTGTAGAGAAATAAATTAATCCACCAAAGAGTATAAGTGAAAAATATTGTCTAGAATCAAAATAGAAGATCAAAATACATTGTGAGCGAAAGAAAGAGAGAGGATAGATGAGATTGAAAAGGGTAGGAAAGAATGCTAAAAAGGAATTATCTCTTCTAGGGCTATTTTCCCCATCAACTTCATCTACAAAAACCATCCTGCATTGCTGAATTGTTCCAAAAAATTCAATCTATAGCAATGGTGTCAAACTCATGTCATCACAGCGGCATCATGTGACATAGCAGGACTTTTTTTCCCCTTCACTAAACCGGGCATGGGTGTGGCCAGAATGTGACACATCCGGCCCGCAGACCACAAGTTTGACAGCCCTGATCTATAGCATATGCAGGTGACCATCTGACTTTGTCAAGAAAATAGTGTCTGATTAAAGTCTACACTCATAGACGATTGGTACACATTCCTTATATTCCTTGGCTTCACACACTATTTTCTTTTCAGTCAATTGAGCAAAGTTATACCAGACTTTTATCTTTAATTAACTGCAAATTTTGAAGCAATGCTAGAATGTGGCTAAATGAAAAATTGCTAACCTGATAATTTTGTAATTATAAACCTGTAGTGCTGTTCTCTAGCTTAGTCTTAAGAATGGTGTTTTCCATGTGTGTCAAACCTAAAACAAGTAGAAAGGAATTCTGAGAATTGCAAAACAAAGGTAACAGAAAAATGACAAGCTGGATATGATTATTTTATTTTCCCTTTAGTGATTGCAGTGGCTATTTCATATTTCTTTGAAGTAGGTTTCATTGTGGTTTATGGTTTTTTTCTTGTGCGATTACTACATGTAATGCAAAGGTATAGAAAACCACAACATCTAGCCAAAGTCCTTCTCCTTTTCCATCTCCTGTGTCATCTCTAAATATGTGAAATTAATCTGAGCTATCTCAAAAATCTCATTAATCACTGATCAAGAATTCTTAAATTTAAGGATCAAATCTCTTTTCAATTTTCAAAGACTAAAAGGTACTTCAAAGTACTACTTTAACATATTAAGAAAAACAATGGAAAGGAGAAGGAAGAGCAAGAACAAGAGCTAAGTTAACTCTTGGTTATGAAAAACAAGTTGTCCGCCAGATCTCCACCATGGGCTTTCCCTTTGATGCATGCTTGCTGTCATAGTAACGGGCTGCCATAGTAATGGGGAGAGGGGCATGGCATTGGGGTTAGAGAAGTGAGCTGGTGTGATGAAAACCCATGTGAACTAAAAGGAAGGTCTGCTCCAGGGTTGAAATGCTACTAGTTTGCTTTGGTTCAGGCGAACCGGTAGTGATAAAAACTACCGGTTCAGGCAAACCAGTAGTAAAAAAATCCTTTAAAAAGGTTTAAAGAAAGGTTCCAATGATCACAGCTGTGCAGCGTGATCATCAGAACCTCTTTTTTTAACTTTTTAAAAGCATTTTTTTACTATCTATTCACCGGATCCGGTAGTAAAAAAAATGCTTTAAAAAAAGGGAGAAAAGGTTCCGACAATCACCGCTGTGCCACACAATCGTCGGAATCTTTTTTTTCTTTTTAAAGCATTTTTTTACTACTGGTTCCAGCAAATAGATAGTAAAAAAATGCTTTTAAAAAGTAAAAAAGAAAGGTTCCAACAACCACGCAACACAGCAGTGATAGTCAGAACCTCTTTTTTTTTACTTTTTAAAAGCATTTTTTTACTATCTATTTGCCCGAACCGATAGTAAAAAAATGCTTTTAAAAAGAAAAAGTTGGCCACGCCCACCCAGTCACATGACACACCCCCTCCCACCAAGCCACACCTGCAGAACCGGTAACTGTGCTGCTGAATGGAGTTGTTTACACCCAGTCAAGGCCAACTGTCCTAGAATTCCAGATGGATGAAAGCACTTGAAGATGTGCTCCACATGACACTATGCGGGATGTGGATTGGATATTCCGCCTAGGTCCCTGGGGGGAGGGATTTGGGGAAACTTTCAATATGTAACTTTTGCGCCTTTTGGATCAGATCTTAATTCCTTTCACCAGTATCATTTCAAACTCAATAAAAGTACTTCTTCTCTACTTCAATAGAGTCGGGTTTCTTTCTTGGGTTTTGAACGGACGCAGGCCTGACATTAAGCAAGATCCACTTTATCGGCCAACCAGGAGACCTAGTTTACCGAGGGGGCTGAGCACACAATGTCAATCCACGGGAGCGACCAGGAAGACTGGGGAGCCCTGGGGACAACTCATCCCAGCTGTACCGCTGCTAGGAGGAGACAGATTGGTTGGAGCTGCAGCTTGAGTATTACATATGTAATATGAGGAACAGTTGGGGAAATTGTTGAAGGTAGCTACATGAAATGTACATGGCTTGGGGGGGAGGGAAATATAAACGAGCAAGAATTGAAAAATCAATTAACAAAGAGAAAATAGATATTGTACTCTTACAAGAAACACATCAAAAGAAAGAAGGGTAAATGAACTTAAGTTATACTGGGCTGATATATATGAAAAGCCATTTGGTACATCAAAAGCAAGAGGAGTAGCAATTATTGTACCTAAAAGATGTGAATTATGGAAGAATTCTTATAATTCAAGGTTTGATTTATGGACAAGAGGTTATCTTACAAACTTGTATGCAGCTAATATAAATCAAAGAGAATTTTATAATAGGGTATGTAAAGAAATAGAAGAAGTAAAAAAAGTTATGTGATAATGGCAGGTGAGTATAATATGATTATGGATAGCGGAATTGACAAATCTAATCCATCAAAAGCGGAAATAAAGCATAATAATACAGATTTAAGAAAATTTATTAATAGAAATAGACTGAAAGATGTCTGGAGACAATTACATGGTAATCAAAAGAGTTATACATATTTTTCATTAAGATATAAAAGTTTTACAAGAATGGGATTATATATTTGTAACACTGAAAACATTATCTAAAATAATGTGAGCAGAGATAAAAATAATTTATTTATTTATTTATTTATTTTTAAATTTATATACCCCCCTTCTCCCTGAGGACTCAGGCGGTGTACAGCCAGAATTAAAAAAACATGGAATACAAATATTAAAAAGCAATTAAAATATATATAAATTTGGCCCAAAATTAAAAATACAAACCAATTAAAACATTTAAAAAATTTTCTTAAGCCAGCCCGGCTTGCTGGAAAAAGTGGGTTTTAAGGGCACGGCGGAAGGCACTAAGGTCTTGGATTCTCCTTATCTCTGGGGGCAACTGATTCCAGAGGGTAGATGCCCCCACAGAGAAGGCCCTCCCCCTGGGGGTCACCAGCCTACATTGATTGGCTGATGGCACCCTGAGGAGGCCCTCTCTGTGGGAGCGCACGGGACAATGGGAGGTCGTCGGTAGCAGCAGGCGGTCTCAAAGATAGCTAGGCCCGATGCCATGGAGCGCTTTAAAGATTAAAAGATTAAAAAGATCAGATTAAAATATCTGATCATGCAATGGTAACTATGGATATGGAAATAGATTGTGATTATAAACAGGCAAGTAGATGGAGAATGTATTTGAGGATTTTTAAAAATAAAGAGTTTTTAGAAAAAATGGAAAGGGAATTAAAAGAAATATGGACTATAAATGAAGAGGGAGTAATACAGATGTAATATGGGATGCAATGAAAGCAGTAGTGCAAGATTTAGGGATAAAATACTCTTATAATATAAAAAAAATAAAAAGAGAAATATATAAAATGTTTGGAGGAGAAAATTAGGGAACTAGGGAGTAAATATATAGAAGGAGAGAATAGGATTATGCTAGAACTATTCGCTAAAAGAAAAGAGCTGCAAAATATTGAGATAAAACAGGTTCAAAAAAATCTAATATACTTACCGTATTTTCCGGTGTATAAGACGACTGGGCGTATAAGACGATCCCCTACTTTTCCTGTTAAAATATAGGGTTTGGGCTATACTCGCCGTATAAGACTACCCCTCTTCCAGCGCACACCAAATAAAAATTTAAAAATATCAGATTTGATTTCAATATGGTATTTCATACCAGGTTTTTTTCCTGTCACCCTGTCCTGTTACCTATGCAGCCTTGATGAGATCGGCACAGCTTCCCCTCAATGTTGTTGGCACTCCCGTAGCGTCATCGGTCAGCGCCGGCAACTCAGATTTGGGAAGCTGTGCCGATCTCGTCAAGGCTGCATGCTGCTGAATGCTGGACCCATCTGGTTGCTGAGTGGAGCTTCCCCCAAGCATCCAGGTGGATATTACCGACGTTCTGACTTCCCCTGCTGACTCCCAGTGATGGCGAGCCCCAGCTGTCTGGGGAAATGCCCACCTTTGAGTGATTTTTTAAAAAACTTGTTTCCCCCTAGCTTTAAATTAGGATACTAGATGGACAGGCTTTGGGTTGGAAATTATGTCCATGTTTTGGTAGTATGTTTACATATTGTTAGTCTTTTATCTTGTGAAGAGACCCAACATTCTGGTCTAGGGTACATATAATAGATTTTTGCAATTGAGTTCCCTATAAATGAGAGGATCAGTGGAAATAAGGTTAGTTTTATTTAATAGGTAACAAAGGCTAATAAAGAGCATTCTAAATATAGTTTATTATTACCTAAACTAGGTTGTTTTATTTCACTGCAATGAAGAAGGTGAAACTAGTTTGCTGGGTTGAACATGTACTGTTTAATGTTGTGCTGGCTGGGGATTGTATGAATTGAAATCAAAACACACCTGGAGGATTCAAGTTTGGAACATGCAATTGTAGAAAGTTACTCTCAGTGAAGGTCATCCCTAACTCTAGAAATGTGCATTTGAACGGCTTCTTTTGGAGCTACAATGCCTTTTTTCTCTTGCGGGATGGGCAAAGTTTTACGGAGTGCCTTATTTGGCGATGTGCTATATGAGCAATTGGATAACATTCTCCATACGGTCCTTCTTTTAAAGTACAGCGAGGTAGGCTGGAAGAGCCGAGGAGGACTTGCATGCACGATCGCCTCCCCAAAGTGCCCCACAGCAAGAAGGTCGAAACTGAAGCGAGGCATTTATCTGCTTTTGGTGAAGGCGCTTAGAACCGCTTCTAACGTGGAAGTTTGGAAGCTGGTTCCTTCAACGGATTTTGTTCCCCAATGTATTTCCCCAAGAAATTCTCAGCCTCCAGCCGAAGGGGGGAGTTTGACTTTGAAACTGGATCCCCTCCTGCGTCTTCGCTTTTGCACTGGCCGATGCCGTGGCAAACTTAAAAGAGGCTTAATGAACTACGGCCAAGTCACGGCCTTCCCTTTTGACAGGGGATTTTTTTTCCGGGGGGGGCGGGGAGAGTGGGAAGAAGCAGCTCCCCGAATAAAACAGATCTGCAGCATCGACAAGCCTGCAGAGAAGTTTGCACCAGAGTGGCAGAGCACTGGGTTAGTTGCCCTTTGCCGAAAGGGAATTGCGCCGGAATGTGACCAAAGAAGAGGCCCTGCAACTGATGAAAAACCCAGGCAAGCCCCCGCGGGAGAATAACTTTTCTTCCCTCGCCGCTGGGCCAGTTGGCGGGCAGAGGCCGGTCCGGCTCCTTTGCATATCCGACCCTGCAGGTTTCAGTAGAGGCTGCAAATAGGCGCGTAAGCTCGTCCTCCCTTCCCCCTCCCTCCCGCGGCCCTGCTCCTTTCTTCCTGCGGCTCCGGGTCTGCTGCCTGCTGTCACGAAGAACCAGACTAGCTGCAGCTGGGCAGCAGCCGGGGAGGAACGGGAGGGGGCGGAGGAGCCGGGAGCAGCAGACGCAGCCTCCGCGCGGAGTCAGACTGAAGGGTGGAGGAGGCGGAGGCAGCTGCTCTGAGAAAGGCAGTCCTCTGCCCTGGGGTGGGTGAGATGGAGGGCTTTCGGAGGGAAGGTGGCGGGCAGAGGCCGGTCCGGCTCCTTTGCATATCCGACCCTGCAGGTTTCAGTAGAGGCTGCGAATAGGCGCGTGAGCTCATCCTCCCTTCCCCCTCCCTCCCGCGGCCCCGCTCCTTTCTTCCTGCGGCTCCGGGTCTGCTGCCTGCTGTCATGAAGAACCAGACTAGCTGCAGCTGCGGCTGTCGCTCCCCACCAAGACAGACAGGAGTTGCTACTCCAGGACGACGACCTAGACAGCTAGCAACTAAGTGTCGGGCAAACCGATGACGCTATGGGAGTGCCGACAACATTAAGGGGAAGCTGTGCCAATCTCATCAAGGCTGCATGCAGCTGAATGCTTGACCCAGCTGGTTGCTGCGCGGAGCTTCCCCCACCGTCCCAGGCATCCAGGTGGATATTACCGATGCTCTGACTTCCCCAGCTGACCCCCAGTGATGGCGAGCCCCAGCTGTCTGGGGAAGTCGGAGCGTTGGTAATATCCACCTGGATGCCTGGGACGGTGGGGGAAGCTCCGCTCAGCAACCAGCTGGGTCAAGCATTCAGCGGCATGCAGCCTTGACGAGATCGGCCCCTCAAAGTTGTCGGCACTCCCGTAGCGTCATTGGTCAGCTCAGATTCGGGTTAGAAATCTCTAGCAATGACTAGAGATGGTAGTAGCCGCTCTTACCGCTTCCATCAGTCTGTCAAGGTAGATATTGTAGGCTTATACCCGGCGTATAAGACGACCCCCGACTTTTGAGAAGATTTTCCTGTGTTAAAAAGTCATCTTATACGCCGGAAAATACGGTAAATAGGGAATTTTATGAAAACAGTAATAAAAATTCTAGAATGCTGGCTAGAGCCACACAAGCTAAAAAGGCAAAAAGCCTGATTGAAGTAATAAAGAATGACAAGGGGGAAAGAAGTAATATGATGAGAGAAAAATTGTTGATATTTAAGAAGTTTTTTGAAAAGCTATATAAGGGAAATGATATAAATATGAATGAAAGTCGGGCATATGTAGAAAAGAATTTAAATTATATAATTCAAGAATACAATAAAAAATAATGGAATCACAAAGGAAATAGTGGAAGTTATTAATAAATTGAAAACAGGTAAGGCACCAGGGTTAGATGGACTAGCGTAGAATATTATAAAAATTTTAAAGGGCTATTGGTGCCAAAGATAAAGATAATGTTTAATAAAATAATGGAAGAGGAAAATATTCCATGTTCCTGGAAGCAATCCTTGATAATTCTGATAGCGAAACCAGGTAAAAATCATACAAACCTAGGATCATATAGATCAATATCACTTATTAATCAGGACACTAAGATTTTTACAGCAATATTGGCAAATAGATTGAATATATTTATAGAGAATTATATTAAAAACGACCAGTGTGGATTTATAAGAGGCCGACAAATGTCAGACATAGTAAGAAGGGTATTAAACATAGGTTATTATATAAAGAATCAAAAATTAAAGGCAGGGGTATTAGCATAACATATATTTAAGGCCTTTGATTGTGTGGAATGGCGTACATTGAAGATGTAGAGAAGTTATGTTTTGGTAAAAAATTTAGACAAATGATAAATCAACTATATTCAAAGAATAAAGCGAGTGTAGCCATAAATGATGGTGTTACAGAGACAATAAACTTAAGACGGAGAACAAGACAGGATTTATTTATTTATCCCTTTATCCCCATTTTTATTTGCATTATTGATGGAGGTTTTGGCAAATGCAATTACGGGAAGATTTATTGATTGAAGGAATTGGTGTACAGAAGAAAACTAAAATAAATTTATTTGCAGATGATACATTATTAACATTTCAAAATCCCATAGTAATTATAGAGAGGATAAATTTACACCTGAATGAATTTGGGAAATATAGTAGATTACAAATAAACTGGGAAAAATCAGAAATGATGTTATATAACCATAGTAAAGAAGAAGTGGAAGTATTGAAAAGAAAAATATAAATTAAAAATAGTAGATAGTATTAAATATTTAGGTACTGACATCCCAAAAAATATTCAAGAATTAAAGAAAATAAATTATGAAAAGTTTAAGAAAGATATAAAAGATAAAATAGATAAATATGAGAAAGTAAAATTATCATGGTTTTGAAGATAATGATAATGCAATGATAAAAATGAAAGTTTTACCAAAAATTAATTTTTTGTTTTGAATGATCCCAAATAAATTTTCGGATCAAGAATTAAAACAAATACAGAGGTTGCTGGAGGTGTATTGTAATGGAGGTAAGAGAGCAAGAATAAGTAAAGCATTATGGTATGAACCATTTAAAAAGGGTAGGCTGGGTCTTCCAAATGTTAGAAATTATTGGATAGCTAATCAATTAAAGGTGGTCCCAGATATTATAGTAGTAACTAGAGATTTAATATGGAGGGATATAGAGTTGAAAGAATTAAGGAAATATTAACTTGGAGGCACTTCCATGAAGGGGCAAAACACCCTTTTGAGGTGTGGACTGATCATAAAAACCTGGAAGCCCCAAAAACTGTCACCCAAGCAAATTCATTGGGTGCAACACTTTAACCATTTTAATTTTTCCTTGCACTACCTTCCTGGGGTAGAAGAACTTTATGGCAGATGCTTTATCTAGATTGCCCCAATACAATAATGCTCGGCCAGAAGTAATCCACCCAGTTATCCCTTCCAAGTAATTGGCTGCCTGGTAGTCACCGGAGTCCAGGAGAAAGTGGACCTTAACCTTCCCAGTGACTTAAGCGAGGAGCTGAAAGGAGTGCTGAAAAGTGATGACTGGTTCCTGTCCCACTCAAATGAGTGCACCATGCAAGGTGGCCTAGCATGGATTGGCGCTAAACTATACGTTCCCACCAGTCTTAGGGGAACCGTGCTGGAACAGACCCATGATTCAAAAGCTGCTGGACACTTTGACTTCGTGAAAAATTTACACCTAGTTAAATGGCATTTCTGGTGGCCCTCATTGAAAAAGGACATAGAAACCTACGTGCCCAGTTGTCCTGTGTCTGCTTCTGCTAAGGCCTCCAGGTAAGCCTGTTGGATTCCTCCAGAGTGTTGCCAGTCCTAGCACCCCATGGAAGGAAATATCTTTGGACTTCATTGTTGAACTACCTGAGAGTGGGGGGGAACACAGTCATTTGGGTGATCATGGACTTATTTTCCAAGCAGGTGCACTTTGTATCCTGCTCCAAAATCCCCTCTGCAAAAACGCTCACTAAACTATTTAGCCAGTATGTGTATAGATTACACAGGGTTCATGACTGCATTATTTTGGATAAGAGGGTACAATTCACCTCCCACTTCTGGAGGGAATTCCTGAAGTTATTAGGCTCCGCCCAAGGTCTAAGCTCCACCCACCACCCTCAAACTAATTGGGCCTCTGAACATGTGAACTTGGTTCTGGAACAGTACATTAGGTGCTATATAAACTACCAGTAGGACAATTCGGCTGACTTGCTGTCATTTGCAGAGTTTGCTTACAATAATTCAGTCCATAGTACCACTGAATTCATCCCATTTAAAGTTGCTTCTGGTCAGGATTTCATACCGATTCCAGAACTTCCCCAGGGGAAACCCCATATCCCTTCCTTAGTGGAATGGATTGAACAGCTTCAATTTATTTGGCCCATCACCCGTAAGGCACTAGATATCAAGCCCATAAAAGACAGGCTGACAAGAAAAGAGCTAAACTGAAAGAGTTTCAATGTAGGGGACACGATCTTCTTATCTACAAAGTACTTACAGACCACCCAGAAATCAAAGAAACTGGGGCCCAAGTATGTAGGCCCTTTCCCCATTGTTAGAATCGTCAATCTGGTCACCATACAGTTAGAGCTACCCAAAACCCTTAGGCGGATCCACCCTGTGGATCATGTTAGCTTGTTAAAGCCTGAGCATGTATCAACTCTTTGACCAGCCCAACCTGCCCTTCCAATTCCCCTCTTCATCGAAGGTGAACAACACTTTAAAGTCAAAGAAATCCTGGATTCCAGGAAATATAGGAGACAAGTACAGCATTTGGTTGCCTGGAAACATTTCCCTACATCACAGTCTGAATGGGTGAATGCTCGGGATGTCCGGGCCCTAAACTCCTTCAACTGTTTCACAAATACCCTTACAACCCTTAATGTTATTTTATTCCCCTGTATGGTGTATTGCTTCTATCCTGTCTATTTCATCTTATGTTTTTTCCTTAGGGCTAACGCGTCTACTGCAGGAGAGCCGAATGTCAGCCGAATCTCCAGCATGGGCTTTCCCTTTGATGCATGCTTGCTGCCATAGTAATGGGGCTGCCATAGTAACGGGGAGGGGGGCATGGCATTGAAGTTAGGGAAGTGAGCTGGTGTGATGAAGGCCCATGTGAACTAAAAGGGAGGTTTGCTCTCAAGAATTATTGTGCTGCTGAATGGAGTTGTTTACACCCAGTCAACACTAACCATCCTAGAATTCCAGATGGACGAAAGTACCTGAAGATGTGCTCCACATGACACTATGCGGGACGTGGATTGGACATTCAGCCTGGGTCCTTGGGGGGAGGGATTTAGAGAAACTTTCAACATGTAACTTTCACACCTCTTGCTTTCCTTTACCGCTATCATTTCAAACTCAGTAAAATTATCTCTTCTCGATTTGAAGTCGGGGGTTTTCTTTCTTGGGTTTTGAACAGAGGCAGGCCTGACACAGATGGAGAAATCCCTATCTCTATTTCTTAGCAATGGTGGCTTGGGGTTTTGGGATGTGCTGTACATTTTTTTTCTCTGGAAACTTTCTTAAAGTTATTATATCACCGTAATACAAGACATGAATTTTCAAATCAAGCTTGGACTTGAACACAAGTCCAGTAGTTTCTTCATTATATTCTAGGCCTAAATTAAAATTATTATTTCTCAACAATAGAAAACTAATAAAATGTATGGATATTTTTCCAAAGCATGAGACTACCAGTTCTGAAAAACTGTTCAAATTTCTACCTATATGATCCAAGTGAAAATTTGAGATTTTTCAAAAAAATAATTTAAAATAAGATCCTTATTCAATTCCATGGCCACTGCCCCTTTGATGAGTAATGAAACCAAAGAAAAAACCTTTGAACTAAGGAGACAAGACCACCTCCTCATACACATTCAATCAATAACATTTACAGTACAGTAGTCATCTTTTCTAAACCTATAATAAAATGTTTCAGGATTTAAACATTATATTTTAACATTCTCAAGCATTTATGACTGCATTGTTTTCTTTGATACCAATATTTGTAGCATTTGGGACAATATTCTTCAATGTTATTATCATTCATATTTTTAAAATACAAAATATCTTTCAGACCCTTCTCACTTAAGTTTCATCCCAAATCTTTCCATCATTTTCATTAATTTTATCATTGTTGTATTGTTGTATATATGTAGTCCTCAACTTACAACAGTTCATTTAGTGACTGTTCTAAGTTACAACAACATTTTTTCACACTTATGACTGTTTCTCCATTCACTAATGTATGAACTGCTACTGCAACAGGGGAAATATGATCATGTTGATACTCCACCCTCGATGACTTTGACAGTACCAATCATTAAAGATTTTGAGTGAGCTAAGAGTCCAAAATCTGTAATGGTTTTCTTGTTATCTGGATGCTATCAGTGGGAGTACCAAGAGAATTGTGTACCTTAGGCCAAAGTTATTGGGTTATAAGGTTAGGTCTCAACTCACTGTGGCAATTATATTATTTCTCTCTGCAATAGCTAGGAACAGTACAAGGCAAGGCAGTCAGAATTATCAAAAGATTTGGACAACTTGTATATGAGACAAGGTTTAATTTTCTAACTTGGAAAAAAAGATTACTGAAATATAACAAATAATGAAAGGCAAAGAGAAAATTGATAAAGAGAAGATTTTCTTCCTTACTCAAAACACTAAGTTAGAAGTCCTAGAATAAAACTGACTGAAGGAATATTAAAATAGAGAAAAGTACTTTACATAGGGCAAAATCAGTGGAATTCATTGTCATGGTAGTGTTATTAACCTGGTTATTAATGTGCCTTCAAACTGCCAATTGCAAGGAAGAAAAGTTGGAAGAGGTGTATGTCTCCAACTGGTCTGGTCATTGTGAGAAAGAGACTGGACTGAGATGAGCATTGACTTCATCCAAAAAATATTTTTATGTTCTTATCTCTCATTTTTTATTATTTTTCCCTAATTTTATATCCAAATTAGATAATTGGTTTGGAAATTTTCCTACCTGTCTCATTCCATTTGTGAAAACAGTATATGCTTGGCACGATTTAAGAGTATATGATAATTTCAATAGACCTGGTCTAGTGGTTAAGGGACCAGGCTAGAAACCAGGAGACTGTAAATTCCAATTCTACTTTAGGCATGAAAGCCAGCTGGATGACTTTAGGCCAGTCACTTTCTCTCAGCCATGATACCAGGCTGGTGAGTCAATTCCTGTAACAACTAATGGATCCACAAACAGCTGATCTACAAAAAAGATCCTGCAGTTGCAGAAAAACACTAGGATTTTTTTGGGGGGGGGGAAGGTTTACTAATCATATGATGCATAGTTTGCAAAAACTATGAGAATGATTATTATTTTGTCTGTTTCCAACACAAGTTAAAATATAATGCCAAGACTTGTTAACTTGAGCTTGTTCAAAGTAAATGATACTGACCACATCTACATAATACAGAAGAAACACATTTAGAAACATAACAACACATATACATGCATGCAGAATCTAGTCCAGGGCTATAGAAAGTGCAGCCCTAGGGCCATTTGTTCTTGCCAAAATTCCAATTGCAAGACTAAAAATATTTCCCCTTTTCCTTTTTTTGCAAATATTGATATTTTGGAAGGGCCTTAAAGTGCAAAATGGGAATCCTGAGTGCTAAAATGCTTTAAAACTCCCATTTCATATCTTTGAACTGAAGAACCATCCTCAAAAGCAGATCTTGGCCCTGCTACTTTTACAAGGTAGTGCTCAACATGTTATGAAAAACTTTGTGGCCTTCCAGCTGCACTCCTGACCTAGCTAAGACTGGTAAAGATCTTGCATCTCAAGTTCATTTTGGTTGGAAACATCCATAGTTACATTCTAGACTTTGAACAACATGCAAAGCAGCTGCTGCAGAAATTTCAGCCTTTTTATGTTGGGGTGGGGGTAGAACTAGTACTGGGCAATATACATGGGTGCAAGTGAAAAAGATTCTTATTTTAGTCTGCAGGGAATAACATCTGTCCTTGTAACAGAGGATGGCATGTGTACTGCATATGAGCCAGTCTGTTCACACGGCCAGTGAAACCAATTGTGGAATCGGTAAAGGTTGTAAAAGATGTCCCATGACAGGATGGGAATAATCAGAGGGAGAGAAACAGCATTCTTTTTTCCATAGCTACATCCCACGTTTCCCATCTGTATGGGTAGCTGCCATATAGATGTGCCCTGACAATGAAACAGGTGGTTTAGAATTAGCAAAGCCAGCTAATTTGATAATATCTCAAAAATAATCCAAACTAAAACAAGGAGATTTTTTTTTCAACCGAACATTTCACTATTTCAACTTTGTACTTTCTGGAGTGTAGTGTAGTTGTCCTCTTTGGAAAAAAAGAGAGAAGGAACTGAACTGGACTTCTGGGAGTGGAAGAAAAGATTCCTGTGTTACAAAAAAATGTTAAAATTAATTTTTAATGGCAAAGTAAAGTTGGAGAAGTGTTACTAAACCTGGCTGCCTGCCACAGGGTGGAGTTTTGTTTTGGTATCCTTTTAGAGTCTGCAGGTGTTTGGCACATAGAGGGAAACAAGGACAGCTGTGATAGCTCAGAGTTGCTATTCCCCTCTCAATATTTCTCAGAAGTGATGCAGTGTGATGATGTCTTATACCTGGTATCTTCTACTTGTGTGGCATGGCTAACTACAGAAAATCTTTGCATTTTAAAATATATAAAGGGAAATAAAAAGCTCTTGCAATAGTCAGTTGGCAATGGCTATCTAAAAATATTGTACATAATGCATATTGTTGTTATAGCTGCATCAGGAACTACATCCTGTGAATGTAGCATGGGCCGCTTTTCAATTAGTTTTCCATGGGCTCTTCCAAAATACTTGTATTTGTTGAGTATAAATTGGTATGTAAGAAAACATGTTTTGAAGTTTAAGATATCCTGCACTGCTTGCTTGTTGTCTTCTTACAAAAAGAGGAAAGAAAGAAGAATAGGGCCTATTTAAACCACATTAAAAAAGAAAATACATCACAATTTGCTTATGCTCCCAAATTCTGAATTCCATAACAAATTCCTTTGAATAGATAGACCCTGTAGAGGAGAAGGGCAGCATTAAAGTTTAATAAATAAATAAACAAACCATACTGGCATCAGCAGATGTTGGAAAACTGCAAACCAGGATGGAAGAAGGAATCAAGTGTGGACTTAACTGGAGTCATTGTGCAGCTGCAAGTGGCATAAGCTTGACCTTCCTCAAGTTCCAGGAAGCCCTATCTGGTCATTCTTGAAGGAAGGCAAACAATCCGCTGAGAATCTTATAATTAGGTAGCAGACAAGCAACTGATTTTAACTATACATGAATGGCTCTGGTTGCTTCAGTCTGACAGCAAGTGAATGTTTAAACTAGCCTTTTCCAACCCCATACCTTCCAGATGTGTTTGGATTACAATAACCTCTAGGTATGCTGGCAGGGATTCTGGAAGTTATAGTACCTACACATCTGCAAAACAGCAGGTTGAGCAAGGCTGATTTAAAGATTGTTGGGAATTCTTTTAATGCTGTACATAAATCTTGGACTGATTAAAGGCCTGTTTAAAAAACAAAGTTTGGAAATGCCTACTTATTAAAAAAAAAAAATGCATGAAATGGCCAGCATCATTGTAATTTACTTAATTGAAAAATGTTCTACATAATATGTGCCTTATATGTTAACCAAACATGTAAAATTGTTAAATTGCCCTGATTTAATATCTTCTTTCTTTTCTTTCTTTTTTCTTTTCTTTTCTTCTTCTTCTTCTTTTTTTTTTTTTGCAATTGAGGACTACATTCATTCATTAAAACATTCAAATCTATCATTCCTTTTTTCTGTTTTACTTCAGTTTGGTACAACTTTGGAAAAACTGTTTCAAAAAGTTTCCTAAAATTACGGAATAGATCTTGAAAATGCTTATCCTTTAAAAGAAAGAAAAAAATCCAATCCACCAACGATGTCTATGCTATGATAATCCAATACAATCTGATAAAAGCCAGAATAGACATGCTTCAAGTAAATATTTGTATGGATGGATGTAGTATATATGCATGTATCCTGGGTGTATGTGTATGTATAGTACTACATTAGTTTAGGATGGAGGTTGAATACTGAATGGAAAATATGCCCTACACTATATATTCCCACACCCATTAATGGAATTCCAGGAGGGAATTCATCTTCTTCAAGGAGAAAAACATAAATCTACTTTCTTTTTGTTCAGCTTTCCATCTGTAAGGATGAACTGATATCTGGATACATTTTCTATTCTTTTTTGCTTTCATGTGCAAGTATAATTAGAACCAATTCTCTGGTTCTTCGGGTTTTTTTATTTTTTAAATATCCCTTTCATATATGGTACACAAACACAATTTAAAGCTGACATATTTACTACTATAAAGTCCTTTTTCCCCGTAAAATTTTAACAGGTAAGAAATAATGTTATAAAGATGTAAGTAACATTATGTCCTTTGTTATTCTCTCACTAGATTTTTGTCTATCTCATATTCACAAGATCATACTGTAGAAAATATTGCTTTTTAAAAAAAATAAACAGTGAGACTTTTGCTTCTCGTCAAGCTTCAAAAGAAAAAACATCTAAAACAAAATAGTGTTCTTAGATTTAAGCATCCTATTTCTGATAATAAACTCAGTTTCAAAAACAAGACAGAAATGAAACAAGGAGACAAACATTTCAGAAGTCTCAGGGAAGAGTTCTAGTAACTTAGAACTGAACTAAAAATCAGTAAATGTCTTTATTCTACTCTGAGTCTTGTAACCACTTCCTAAATCTCTTCCAAAATTAAACCCAATGACAACATGACTATCAGGAAGTAAGTGCAATTCAAAGGAGACCTCTCTTTTAAACAGTGAAATATCAAATGAGTTAGGAAATGCCATATACTTAAAATCAAATATATGCAGATACATTGTCAGTGAATTGTATGCAATTGAATGAAAAAATACATTTTGCATAAGTTCCTAATCCATTCATTTTTCATTGTTTTGTTATTGCCAATCAAAGAAAATTGAACATCTGTCAGAAAACCAAATACTTTAAATATGTAAATGTTATTATTGTATTTTTCGCCCCATAAGACGCTCCTGACCATAAGATGCACCTAGGTTTAGAGGAGGAAAACAAGAAAAAAAATCTGCCTCTGCCTTCCAGCGTCCATCCGGTATTCATCTGGCTAGCATCCTTGCAGCAAACAGCAAACAGCCTGGTCAGCTCCCTCCTCTGTGTCTGCTGCCTCCGCTAGGGAACGCTGGAGCCTTCACCTGTGAGCAGCTGATCAGCAGTTGAATCAGCCTCCCAGAATACCACTGATCAGCTCTTCCAGGCGGCGGGAATTGCTGCCGCTATTCGCCGCTGCTGCCTGTCACCCATATTTGCTCCACAAGACGCACAGACATTTCTACCCACTTTTGGGAGGGAAAAAAAGTGTCTTATGGGGCGAAAAATATGGTACTTTCTACTTAATCAAATTTGTCTTAAAATATGGTAAATTCAATTTGAATCCTAAACTCATTTAAAAGTCAGTCATTTTTTTTAGCAATCTATACCAATTTCTATATGTCAGTTTTAAAAAAGATATTGGAAGAAAGCATGTTGTACTAAATTTTACTTCTTTTTCACTATATCATGGGTAATTTAATCCAAATGCAACTCACAGAATACATATTCATGTAAATACTGTGACTAAAGCATTCTGTCTCTCTCCTGCAACCCAGTGTGATTATTGTATATAGCTACTTCCACCAGTTGGTAACCAATATTACCATTCTCTGACATGTTAGAAAAATGTGTTCCTGTTTTTTCCAGCTTCTAAAAACTGTTGCATCTCGGAAGGTCTCCACTGTTAGTAACTTGAATTCTTTGACTGCTTAAACAGTTTACTGTGCTGATTTGTGGATTTTAAATTTCATTTTTATTGTATTTCATGTTATAAATTGCCATAGGACAGTTTTCCCACTGGAAAGACATAAGTATATATATTATTATCTGATATAAAGAGACAATTTCATTTCAAATTATAATGCATACAAATGTGGCTATTTTATTTGGACAATCTGGGAAGCAAATGTTTTCCTTTCTCAGAACAGATGTGTCCTTATCATATGACAAATAATAGAAAATGTTAGCATCTGTAAAAAGCCTAATGAGGAAGAGCATCAAGTGGTGGAATGGAGATGAGAGAACAGATTGAAAATACTAAAGTATTCAGGGTCCTTAACATAAATTTGGAAGTTGAGTAATAATTAAGTAAAGCCAGTATAGAAATTATGTATCATTTACAACAGAAGAATTTTTGAAAGAAGCTATCTTACTCTCAGTTTAATTTTTAAATTTCATCTCTCACAAAGTTACAAATATTTAGCTTTTCAGTCTGTTGCATACATAATTAATCACCACCTTAGCATAACTGTAGATATGAACACTTGTAAAATTATCTGCATATCTCAATATTCAAAATCTGAGGTTTAAATATCTGGAAATTTCTAATGTGTAAAAATTGGCTTTCTTACTAATAAGGCAATATTCTTACTGCTCTTTCTCTTCCCATAAATGACGATGTAGTATCTACCGATACATTTCTATTTTTATAGAAATCAATTGTAACCAATAAAAGCCCTTCACCATTATCTCCAGACAAGCAAGTTAAACACAGGAAAACAACTGCTGCAAATTCATACACATAGCCAGGAGCTTCAAAATTCAGTAGAATAATAAGTCAGCATTTTTATAACAATTCACCTTCTTAATGATTATTTGGGGAGTATATGTGTTGCAAGAAGGTAATACTTTGCCATGTAAAGTAACAACATACATGTAGCCAATAAAGGAAAAATGGCATGTTATTCTTGTCTTTGAAGTTAAAAACACTGTAACTTTTAATCGCTGCCATCTGTCTTGTGGAGCAGATTCTACAATATGATAGGTAATAATCTTTTTTTCTCTTTAATGATTAACATCTTCTTTTTATTGGCTGTGGGATTCTTATTCCAAAACAATTCTAATGTATCTCTGACTACCTTTTTCCATTACGCTTTTTTTTTTTTTGGTATTCTGAATATAGAGAAAGGCATTTTTATTTAGTTAAAAGGTGCTTCTGTTTTTTGTTTTAGTTCTTGCTGTTTACTGTAGTTGGTAAATTGTTATAAAATATTCTTATTAAGAAGCAATGTGCTGCTAAGTATAGATCTGAGTAATATGAGCAGTTAACAAAATTTCTGGTTTTAGAACAACACATCCAACAAGTTTTCTGGGATGTTCTTTGTAGTAATGGTTACTTCTCATATAAGATATAAAATAGAAAATATTGAATTAGTGCCTTATTAATGTATCCATGTTAACAATGAGGGATGGAATAATAATAGAGTAAAAAATCTTTTTACTCATTTAATCTCAAAAAGTGCAGCCTACTGTCATTATAATTTAAAAATTAGTATCAACATCAAATGAGACTCCTCTAGAAAAAATAGGATGAGTTTTTAAAGTATGAAAGTACATTTATTAATAGAATTTTAGGTAAAATGGAAGTATTAAAGAGAATCTGTTTCATTATTCCTATTTGTGAGATCTCCATAGATAAAATCTTCCTTTTGTCCATTATAAATACATTAATAAATTTAAACTTGAGCTTTTCAAATAAGAGTTAACTGTAAAAGTAATTACATTTTACATGTTTAGCATTATGAATCATAGCAGCTGGCAACTAGCAAATTTGAACACTTTGGATTGGATCTGAAGGAGAAGGTGTCAGACATAGGGGAATGGAGAATGCTGATCCATAGAGTGGCTGACAACGACAATCATGGATTGTATTATTGGATTTAAAATGACAAGTCCACACTTGAACAAGACCCACCCAACAGTCTAGTGTTTATAATGCAAAGACCTTAATGTCAAGTCATTAGAATGTGGTTTAGGACCCTACAAACTATCCTATGAGACAAAAAACATTTTTCATTTTTTTAAAATGACTTTCACAATGTCTATAAAAAGTTATTTTAAAAGTGATGTTAGTTTTAAACTGGGGGAGGGTCAGCTACAAAGATTATTTGGCGAATTTAGAGTAGTTTATTTGCTCTCAGCCCAACTTATCTTGATGAGGGAATAAAGGTAAGCTGCTTTGAATTCTCAGAGAAAAGATAAAATATATATCAAACATTACTTAATTAATAGTACCAGTGATAGTAATTGGATATTTTAAAGAACATACAGCATGTAAGTGTTTCCAAGATAACTGACCTGAGGATCTGAGAACACCTGCTTCATGCTGTTGATTGGACCGTATGGAACTCCACTGCCCTCAAAATGGTCTAGCCATTTGGAGGTTTCTTCTTCCAAGAACCTAAAAATAAACAGGAAAAAAGAGTAAAAATGCATTTTAAAAAATAGAGATTAGTAGCAGTCAATAATGCAATAAAAATGTTCTGCACATGTTCCTCAGAAATGGAGAAAACCAAGCCCGGAGGCAAAAATCATAGTTAGACTGACTTCCAATTCTATCTGATTTTCTGATGCAAGCCAGCAGTGATACAAACCAAAATTATCAGAAGTTTCAAATAGAAATCAGTATATTTCCTCCCATTCTTAATTACGGTAATGAGCTTCACATTTTTATTTTATATTTTTAGTTTTTCACAACAACAAGAGATAGATGTGATGTGGTTAAGGGCCACATACATGAAAAAGCTGTTCTATTTTTAAATACAATGTTCCAATTCAAAGTCTCACAAAGTGTTTTCCTCTGCTACATCTGAAACACATGTCCCAATTAAGAACCACAATTGTTGGTCAGATGGCAATATTGATTATGTGTTTAAATGTTGTATCACTGTAATATTTGTCCCAAGGTCATCCGGTTGCAAATCAGATACATTATCCTTATCCTGCCTGAACCAAAATTCCACTCTTTTACTGGATTGCCTTCTCAGGACCACTTATATAATTATACTTTATTATCATACTTTATTGTTAGATACACATATCCTGTTTTTGTTAGTACAATGCGACTTTATCCTTGTAAGATAAGAGTTACTGGTAGCAGGAATTCATGCACTGTTCTGAACAAATACAAAGATGAAATAATATTATGACTGAAATCCTACATGTTACTGAATTTAACTAAATATATTTTAAAGTATGTCTGTAATATTAATATTTTACAATCAGGGAGCCCAGTTTGCACATCATGAAAAGCCAGAATTGTTGCTTTTTGCAGTGAATGAATGAAACTTGAGAAGTTCAAACTTTACTAATTTCCATATTCACCTCTTTATCTTTAAACAATAGTGTTCTCTCTTTATAATTCTTTATCGCTTTCTCCAAAAATATATTTCAACATCCATTACATTTCTTCATACAGTGTTTGTTGACCCCTATCACCAATTAATATTTTAAATATTACTCAAATTCCACCATATTTCCAATATCTCAGTTTTCTATAAACACCAATAAAACTATTTATTAGTAAAATTTAATTGGTCCCAGGATTATAACTCTGAGTCCCCAGAATTTGTAGTCTTTAAAAGCTATAAATGCCAATATATTTTTTGCACACTGTTAATTATAATAATACATTTAAATATTCCTAATCACAATCTTCCACCTCCTAACATTAGTATATTTATGGTTATAATAAATTGTATTATATATCTATTTTTGTATTACTGTATCCAAAAATCTGTATCGCTTTCTCCAAAAATATATTTCAACATCCATTACATTTCTTCATACAGTGTGCTTGTTGACCCCTATCACCAATTAATATTTTAAATATTACTCAAATTCCACCATATTTCCAATATCTCAGTTTTCTATAAACACCAATAAAACCATTTATTAGTAAAATTTAATTGGTCCCAGGATTATAACTCTGAGTCCCCAGAATTTGTAGTCTTTAAAAGCTATAAATGCCAATATATTTTTTGCACACTGTTAATTATAATAATACATTTAAATATTCCTAATCACAATCTTCCACCTCCTAACATTAGTATATTTATGGTTATAATAAATTGTATTATATATCTATTTTTGTATTACTGTATCCCCAATTTATACTTTCTATTTGTTTCTACAAATACAATAGTAGTATTACAAGATATTATGTCTCTATCTATCAGCCTTTTTAGAATTTCATCATTTATTGACTTTTTGGTGATTTTTTTATATTTCTCTCTTGGGATCCTATATTTCTAACATTTTTACACAGACTGAATGTTCTCTCTGCCTTACTCCTTATCTCCTTCTGCTGCATCATTTGGATGCCCATCTATAACCCTTTCATTATTTTTGGAAAGTCTTCTTTTTTTCTCTCTTTTCTATTGTAAGCTCTTAAGGAATTATCTGTTTGATTCTTAGTATTTATTATTATCTTTTCAGTATTTTTGTTTTCTTGTAACTTATTTTGATTTGTCTCCTCCACCACTACTTCTAATTTGTCACCTGTCTTCTGAATATTATTTCATCTTTTTCCACCATTTGTTGAGGATCTTCTACACTCACTTCTTTATCTTTGGACAATCCCATCTCCTTATGATTCTTTGTCACACTTTCATAAATTTTTTTAGCCATCATTAATATTTCTTCATAGAACTTTATTCTCTCCAGCTGAGTAATTTTGTACCAAATTAATATATTAAAAATTACTCTATATCCCAATATCTTAAAAAACTCCCAAAAAGTCAATTATTAATAAAATTTATCAATCTCAAAATTATTCCTCCAATCCCCTAGCTTTCCAGTCCTTAAACGCTATATATATTTTACAGTCTTTATAATTTCTAACTTACACCTTCCCAAATGTCCAAATTTTAGTCTTATTTGTCTTTTCTTTTTTTTTCTCTTCCCCCCCTTTTTTCCCCACCCCCTTTCTATCGCTTTTCTTCTTTTGCCTTGATGATCTATCAAATGATGTTAGTGATTCAAATTCAGCTTGGCCCACCAAATCTTTCCTCAAGATTTCTCAAATCTTTCAAATCCTCTTTTCAATGAACGATTCAATAAAGTTTTGGTATTTCTATTTTAGTTGCTTTACAAATCAGTACAAACAGCTCAGTAGATATTTCCAAGCCTCCAAATCTATGATAAAGTCAAGGTCAAATAGCCTTTCAGGTATTGTTTGCTTTCTCTCCTTTCATCACTTTCACTGAAATTTCCCAGGTTGCAGTAATCTTCTTCCTCCAGTAATGGCTCCTCTGCTCCCAATTCCAGCATTCAACAGAGTGTAAAAGTCAAAACACCTGACTATCAACCATTCAGGGGGGTTAAAGATAGAATTTAGAAAAGCAATTTCTCCCAATAATCACTCTTCACAATGTTATTTGACTTTTTCCAGGCTTTCTGTGTTTCAAAACATCCTTTAAATATTTCTTTTGCATCTGAGTCTTTAATCTTTAGTCTTTCTCTATAATATTTAGTCTTTAATTCTTCTCCAGAAATCCAATCGCCGCTTCCTTCCTATTTGGAGATTCTTTTTAAAATTTTTACTTTGGGTTAAATCTTTGGGGCAAAAGTTGGAAGTTATTGCACCCAGTTTCATTGCTCTGTTCATGCACTGCTCCAGCACAAGATCTTAAGTGTCCTGGTTGTCCTGGCTTGTGAGATAGCAAGATGGCCGTCGTCCCTGCTGCCATTCGTGGGAGCTTTCTTCAGATCAACGAGGAAATTGGGGTTTCCTCATGATCAATGAAGTGTCTCTCTTTTCTTCACCATCCCTCCAGGGCAGCTTGACCATAGGGTCTCCCGGCAAGCAGTTGCCAGCTGCATTTCATGGAGCCTGGAGGAGCTCCACTATTTTCCAGCAGTTCCCAACGGGACGTCAACCGGAAGTCAGATAAAATTATGTATTATCTACATTGTCTGTGTGTCTCCGTGCACGTGTGCACACACATGCATGCACACTCCAATATTTGTTTGTTTCTTGTTGGTATTGTTTCTTTTCTTCCTTTTACTATTTTTAATCATTTTTCCTGTTATGCCTACATCCAAACTTTCTCAAGAAAAGATTAATTTAGCAACATTGCTTGAAGAAACTTTTGTTATCTGACAGTTTTATTAGTACACATTGCCCTGCCATTAATACTAGCCGTATCAAAAAAGCTTAAATATTATTTAAATGATAGTAATCATTTACACAACACATACATGCAGAATGTTCAATATGATTAATTCTATGAAATAAATTTGCAAATAAACATATGAAATGTTGAGGGCATACCTGGCTGACAATTTTCCAATAAGTTCTTTCCTATTTACCACTCGCTGCTGGTTATTTTTGTACTTGAGGTCATGAATGATTTCAGGCAAACTGAGAAGCTAAATCAAATACATTAAAATACATTCAGGAACATAATGATAGCTAAAGTTCTAAGCTTTAATATAAGTGTGTGATTTATTGAACATTTTAATAAATAAGACCACACTCTTTAAAATATATTTATATGTATAGTTATTACCGTGTTTCCCCGAAAATAAGACCTCCCTGGATAATAAGTCCAATCAGGTTTTCAAGCGCATGCACTAAAATAAGCCCCTCTCCCCCCCGAAAATAAGACCTAGTGAAGGGGTGGGCGTGGCCAACACAGGAGGCAGCCCTTCCCGTCCTTGGTCACCTCATGGCTGCTCAGCCCCTTAATCACGGCCCACGGATCAGCTGAGCCGGCGAGGGCTGGGAGCTGCTCTCGTTCTGTCTCTCTGGGCGCTGGAGGTGTTGCCAGCCCCAGTCCTGCCACAGAGTATTGGGATTGCCTGCTCCTCCCCCTGACCCTTCTGCCCAGCTGCACCTACTGCTGCTGGCCTTGCAAGAACTCTTGATCAGAGCGCTGCCTTTGCCTGCTGCTGGTGCCGTCCCGGCATGTTTTGGAAGGGAGAAGGCACAGCTTCTGTTGTCCATGCTGGGGTTTGCACGGCAGCAGCAAGAGACTGCAGGGTTTTTTTTTTTTAATTTCCCTTCCAAAACATGCTGGAACGGTGCTCTTCGGCCCTTGGCCCTGGTGGGTGCTAGCTCTCGTGCTGGCTGTGTGCTTGTGCAGGCTGCTGCTACAAGGTAGAAAGCCATGAGGCGTGTTGGGATTGCCTGCTCCGTCCCCCATTTCTGCCCGGCTGTACCTGCTGCTGTTGGCCTTGCGAGGGCTCTACTGGCTGCGCTGCTTTTGGCTATCCTGTTGCTTTGGCAGGCAGGAGCTCTGTGGTAGCCCTGCAGCAGGATGAAGGAGGGAGGGAGAGATCACCCCTTCCTCCATCTGTCTGCTCCTGCCTTGTGCAGGGCAAGTTTTGGAGCACAATGTTGCAATCCTGGAATATGCTGAAGGCTTGTTTTTGTGATCGGCTTGAAAATGGGGGGGGGGATTTTCCTGCCTCTCATGCTGTTCTGAAGCTCAGCACAGACTGAGACCAAGATAAGAGGCAAAATCCCCCCCTCACCTTTTCCTGGCAATTGTTCTTTACTTGGGATCGCAGCACAGATGCACATCCCCCAAATGCTCTATCCGAAGCCTTCAGTTTTGCAATCCTGGGATGTGTGTCTGTACAGAGCTCCCAAAGACACGACAGTGTGTGTATGTATATGTGTGTGTGTGTGAGAGAGAGAGACACAGAGAGAGAGAGAGGGAGAGGGAGAGGGAGAGGGAGAGGGAGGGAGAGAGAGAGAGAGAGAGAGAGAGAGAGAGAGAGAGAGAGAGATCCCTAACCCCCCCACCCCTCCCAAGGCAGCCACATTCCTCCACTAACCTGCTTTCCAGCTCCATAGTCGCACACACTTTTCTTGTCCTGCATGTGCAGCGGAGAATGGAGCTGGAAAGCAGGTAAGACCCACGTCTCACTTCTCCCCTCCCTGCCACCCCCAAATTGCATCCATAAAAGGGGCAGGTGGTTAAGTGAGGGGCAGGAAGCCCTGCCATGCCCAGTGAGGGGGGGAGAAGAAATGGCAAGAGAAACCCCATCTCACTCCATGCGTCTCACTTCTCCCCCACTCCACCCCTCCCCACCTGCCACCCCTCTCAATAAAGAGACATCAGGGAAGGGAAGCAGCCAGGCTGCTGTTGCCATTGGGGTGCGTGGAGCAAGATGGGCTTCCTATTGCTGTCTTTCCTGATTTCTAGGTCTGTTACATTTCTCGCTGTTGTGTGCAGGGAAACAAGTTGTACCATTAAAAAAACTTGCAAGTTTGAGAAGTTGATTGAACTCGTGAGAATTTTTTTTTTTACGGTACAACTTGTTTCCCTGCACACGATGACGAGAAACACGATGGAGCTAGAAATCAGGTAAGATGGCAAGAGGAGCACCGACTTGCTCCACGTGCCCCAAAATAATAAGACACACACCCGAAAATTAGGGCAAAGTGCTTATTTTGGGGTTCAAAAAAATATAAGACAGGGTCTTATTTTCAGGGAAACACAGTATAAACATCATCTCTATATTTCATCCATTTAGTTATTTCAAATATTTCTACCATGATATTTCACTACATTTACAAAACTATTTCTACAAGTCAAAGATGTTTAGAAATCTGTATATAATAGTATTAATTATATTTGCCACTGTGTTGATAATTTTGATTTACTATGTTTTTATTCTGGTAAGGGTTTTAAGCAATACCAACTTCTTTAGTGTACAGTAGAAGTGGAACAAAAGCCCATATTTCTGAAGAAATGAAAAATGGTATTGGTACATGTATCTGCCACCAATGGTATTGGTACATGTATCTGCCAATCTGCCACTTATTTAGGTCAATTGCTAAATAATTAGCCCTTTCTGCTTTCTTGCTTTCATAATTTGTAACAAGAAAAAAAATGCAAACCATAGGTTAAAATAATGAATTAAAGAGTTTCACTTAGGATGACAGAATAACCCTATTAACCTGAAATCAGACATTTTCTCCTTCAAGTGTTGGGATTTAGGGAGATTTGCAAGTGAACTTTTAATCCTAAATGATACAATTACAACCACTACTAGATTTTCATGTGAAAATAATTTCTTCACACTGTAGTACCTTTTAAAACTACACATGACCTATTGTCATTTTTTGAACAAGTAATAGCACTTAGACTTATATACCGCCCTATAGTGCTTTATAGCTCTGTCTGGGTGGTTTACAATGTCACCAAAATGCCCTCAAGAGTCTGGGTCCTCATTTTACAGAAGGGTCAAAGACTGAGTCAACCTTGAGCTCTATCAGGATTGAACTTTAGGCTTTGCTTGCAATACTGTATTCTAACCACTGCATCACCAGAGTTCCTAGTAGTTACTCACTAATTGCTAGTAAATCAGAGAAACAGCTTATTTAAGTCAGTTATTTTGTTTTCTGAACATCATACCTTGCAAACAGTAGCAAATTGTTGATTATTTCCTGCTCCTACTACAATATATCCATCTTTTGTTCTGAAGGCCTAGAAAACAGACAGATCAAATCGTAATCAACACACACATTACATTAATATTTTTTTATCTTTCCTGAACCATCAATTACTTACATGTGCACTTTCATGTTTTTGCAGGTAAATCAATATTTACAAAATCTAATAATCTGAATATAAAGTGTGAATGAAATTTTATGTCCTGATCTACTCTTTTCTGAAATCATTACAAACAATTCCTCCAACTATATATCAATTATTTAAATAGCTTTTTTTGGTTTAGCTCTTATAAACAAAAAAAAATTAAACAACTTTATTATTTTATGTCAATAAGATTATGCTACTTCAGTTTTAGATATTTTCATCATTGCTACAAATTATGCAGATATATAAATACACTGAAATTTAGAATCACTAAAAGATGATCCACATATGCATATTCATCACTTGATAACTAGACCACAGTGATGAGACTTTGTGATAATTTGTCTATGAATTTATAATCAGTAAGAGGTTTCACATGATTGAATAATTAAATATAAAAAATTTAAGTGGTTCTGTTCATATACTAGTATATATCAAGCAATATGATGTCATCATTTGATTTGTGTGATGCAAGAATTATTGATTCAATGGGATTTTCTTTTTTCATTCTTGCTGTGATCCATTCCAGTGATTATTCATTGATAAACAAATGAGAATGGGACTTGTCTCTCCTTTTCCCATCCCACTGAACTTAAGACTCATCAGTCATATTTTAAATGACATCTTTAAATTCAAAAAGTCTTTGAACTTAAGATATATAGGGTGAAAAGCTGTCACATTTCCAACATTGATTTGTCTGGTTGCACTATCATTAGTAATTAAATAGGCATTTTGAGAGATTTAAAACAAAAATACAAATACCTGCTTAATAAAATAAATAGTAAGCACTGAAACCTTTTTCCGGAATAAGACATACAAAAACATGTATGGATAATATTCTTTACGGACAATCTCCACAACTCATTAAAGCAAATGTTCAATGTTTACTTATGGCAAGAATTCAGCTTATGTTTAGAATTTATGCTGCCAATATTGATCTCATTAAGCATTTAAGGTTTTCCTCCTTTGGTAATTTTGGGACAAGAATATATTTAAATGGCTAAATTCTAAACTGTGATAAATTCATCATGGATTCTGGTGTTGAACATCTGTTAGTTGTCAAACAACAGTCCTTGATCACCAGTTACACTGACAACAAACAACACTGGTTTGAATAGGGTGAAGCCAAAGTCGTCTGCCATGCCAAAACTCATCAGCATGCAAGTTTATTGAAGCGGAGCATTCTACCAACAGGTCCATCAACAAACACATTGAAATAGAAGTAGCATATGAACCAATAAGGATGTAGGCCATCTGAACACCAACAGTCGACAAAATGGACCAACCTCTTACCAGTTGAATTCTGTATGTCACAACCATTCACAAGTCACAAAGAAGTCACAAAGTCACAAGACCAGAATCAGTCTTGTGATTCAATGAGTCTTGTGATTCAACCAGTCTTGTACTGCAACCAGTCACAAGACTAATCGATTAGCCAATCGATTATAACCAATATAAATGAACAAAAAACCTTGCTGAAAATGTTACAGTTTGGTAATGAAATATTCGGAAGCTAAACAGCAAGCTCGGAGAAAGACCAGAAGGTTCTGACCAGTTCTGAACAACCGGTAGCGGAAATTTTGAGTAGTTCGGGGAACCGGTAAATACCACCTCTGACTGGCCCTGTCCCCATCTATTCTCTGCCTCCTGAGTCCCAGCTGATCAAAATGAGGATTTTGCAGTAACCTTCCCCTGGAGTGGAGAGGGAATGAAGATTTTACAGTATCCTTCCTACAATTATCACTTCAAAAAGACCACATAGTAGATTACTTGTTTGGAGACTCCCAATAGTCTCCCTTTCAGACATAATTAAATAACATAGATCATTAAGATCTTTACCTGTCTATTCCAGCCCTATCTTGAATTTCAACGGACAGACTTTTGCATCTGAAAATTAGCCATAACAACCAAGAAATCCTGTTTTCCTTGAGAGGAAAATTCACTGCAAATTTTAAGTCTAGACCTCAATATTCCTATCTTGAGTATGAATATACACAAAATGTAGAAGTCCTCTGGAAAAAAATAATATCTATGTGACTTATATTATGAAGGAAATGTTTAAGGAGCAGGTGCTGAGTTCAAATGTTCTTTATTTAATGTGAGTGACAACAAAATTCTATAAATAGAATAGAATAGAATAGAATAGAATAGAATAGAATAGAATAGAATAGAATAGAATAGAATAGAATAGAATAGAATAGAATAGAATTCTTTATTGGCCAAGTGTGATTGGACACACAAGGAATTTGTCTTTGGTGCATATGCTCTCACTGTACATAAAAAGAAAAAAATACATTCATCAAGAATCATAAGATCCTCTGACCCGATGCCGATCTCGTCTAGCTCCTTGGTTTTCCGAGGAGCTGAGAGAGATGAAGCGTCGGAAAAGATGCCTGGAGAGCGATTGGAGGACAAGCCGATCTGAATCTGACCGAACACAGGTGAGATCTTATATTAAGACCTACCTAGTGGCGATAAGAGCGGCGAAGTCTAGCTACTTCTCCGCTCTTATTGCATCTGCAAAGAACCGCCCAGCTGCGCTGTTTAGGGTGACCCACTCCCTACTTCAGGTGGGGGTACGGGAAGATCCCTTAAAGGGTCGAGCTGAGGATTTTGTACAATTCCTGCATGATAAAGTCGCTCAGATTCGGGAAGGCCTGGACTCTGATTGGGTAGATCCAGGGGAGGAGACGGGGGCAGGTCTTGAGAGCGTTATCTGGGAAGAGTTTGACTCTGTGGCTCCTGAGGACGTGGACAGGATTCTGGGCAAGCTTAACGCTACCACGTTTATTGGACCCGTGTCCCTCCTGGTTGGTACTGGCCTCCCGGGAGGTTACACGAGGCTGGCTGCAGGGGATTATAAATGCTTCTCTGAGTGAGGGTGTCTTTCCCGCCGCCTTGAAAGAGGCAGTTGTGAAGCCCCTCCTCAAGAAGCCTTCCCTGGACCCGGCTATATTATCAAATTATTGTCCAGTCTCCAATCTTCGCTTTGTTGCGAAGGTTGTTGAGAGTGTGGTGGCGCGACAACTACCCCGATACCTGGATGAAGTTGTCTATCTGGATCCGTTCCAGTCGGGTTTCAGGTCACGATACAGCACGGAAACGGCATTGGTCGCATTGGTGGATGATCTCTGGAGGGCTCGGGACAGAGGTTGCTCCTCTATCCTGGTCCTATTAGATCTCTCAGCGGCTTTTGATACCATCGACCATGGTATCTTACTGCACCGGCTGGAGGGGTTAGGAATAGGGGGCACCGTGCTTCGGTGGTTCTCCTCCTTCCTCTCTGACCGTTCACAGTTTGTGTTGGCAGGGGGGCAGAGGTCGACCTCGAGGCACCTTATTTGTGGGGTGCCGCAAGGGTCAGTCCTCTCACCCCTTCTGTTCAACATTTATGTAAAACCGCTAGGCGAGATCATCCGTGGTTTTGGGGTGAGTGTTCATCAGTATGCTGATGACACACAGCTATACATCTCCACCCCAGACCTCCCCAATGATGCCCTTGCTGTGATGTCCCGTTGCCTGGAGGCCGTGCGGATCTGGATGGGGAGAAACAAGCTCAGACTCAATCCCTCCAAGACCGAGTGGCTGTGGCTTCCAGCGTCCCGGTATAGTCAGCTGGTACCATCACTGACAATAGGGGATGAGATCTTGCTCCCCACAGAGAGGGCCCGCAACTTGGGTGTCCTCCTGGATTCACGGTTATCTTTAGAAGATCATTTGACGGCCGTGGCCAGGGGTGCCCTTTATCAGGTTCGCCTGATCCGCCAGTTGCGTCCCTTTCTGGATCGGGACGCCTTGCGCACGGTCACTCATGCCCTAGTTACCTCCCGTATGGACTACTGTAATGCTCTCTACATGGGGCTCCCCTTGAAAAGCACCCGGAGGCTCCAACTGGTCCAGAACATAGCCGCGCGGGTGATTATGGACGCAGCTCGTTACGCCCATGTAACACCTCTCCTACGCGAGCTGCACTGGCTCCCGGTGGTCTTCCGGGTGCGATTCAAGGTGTTAGTTATCACCTTTAAAGCGCTCCATGGCTTAGGACCTGGGTACCTACGAGACCGTCTTTTGCCACCAATAGCCTCCCACCGACCAGTTCGTTCTCACAGGGAGGGACTACTCAAGGTACTGTCAAATTATGTCGACTGGCGACTCCCAGGGGGAGGGCCTTCTCTGTGGGGGCTCCAACCCTTTGGAATGAACTGCCCCTGGAGATACGGAATATCCCTGATCTCCGTGCTTTCCGCCGTGCCCTCAAGACCCTGATGTTCCAACAGGCGGGGCTAAACATACGAACATGTGAATGATTTTTTAAATGTTATCTAATTCTGGGTTTTATTTAATTGACCAAACTAAGTAATAATTTTAATTAGCAATTTTATGATGTTTGTGTGTCTATATTTTTCTTGACTGTACACCGCCTTGAGTCCTACGGGAGAAAGGCGGTATAGAAATATAATAAATAAATAAATAAATAAATAAATAAATAAATAAGATACAACACTTAAGTGATAGTCATAGGTTACTAAATAAGCAATCAAATCATACTAGGAAACAAATAAAACAATACAAATCATAGAGATACAAGCAAGGTTATAGTAATAAGTAGGAGGAGATAGGTACTAGGAAGGATGAGAAGAATAATAGTAACACAGTATTACTAAACAGTTTGACAGTGTTATTGTTTAGCAGAGTGATGGCATTCGGTAAAAAACTGTCCTTGTGTCTAGGTGTTCTGGTGCATGTTTTGAGGGTAGAAGTTGAAACAATTTATGTCCAGGATGTGAGGGGTCTGTAGATATTTTCACAGCCCTCTTTTTGACTAGTGCAGTATATAGGTCCTCAATGGAAGGCAGGTTGGTAGCAATTGTTTTTTCTGCAGTTCTAATTATCTGTTGAAGTCTGTGTCTGTCTTGTTTGGTTGCAGAGCATAGAAGTGAAATGAAGTGCATAGAAGTGAAGATGACAGATTCAATAATTCCTCGGTAGAGCTGAATCCTCCTTGCCCAAGCAGCTCCTTGGGCAGTTTGAGCTTTCTGAGTTGGCGCAGAAAGAACATTCTTTGTTGTGCTTTTTTGATGACATTTTTGATGTTAGGTGACCATTTTAAGTCTTGAGATATGATAGAACCTAGAAACTTGAAGGTCTCTACTGTTGATACTGTGCTGTCTAGTATTGAAAGAGGTGGTAGTATGAGGGTTTCTCCTAAAATCTACCACCATTTCTATGGTTTTGAAAGTGTTTAGTTCAAGATTGGTTGCACCACAAGGCTAGTTGTTCATCCTCCTGTCTGTATGCAGATTCATCGTTGTCTCGAATGAGTCTCGAATAAGTCCTGAAACCATGAATGGTTTATTTGGAACCAGTAATTCAAAGAATTATTGCACTATATTTTTAAAGACTTCCCAACTGCATTTCCTGTAATAGAATAGAATAGAATAGAATAGAATAGAATAGAATAGAATAGAATATATTCTATATATTCTATATATGGAAAGAAGCGTATATCTCCCTAATACCAAAAGAAGGGGCAGATGCCACATTGATAAAAAATTACAGGCCAATTTCTTTGTTGAACACCGATTATAAGATTCTAATGAATATAATTGCCAATAGAATGAAAAAAATATTACAAAACAAAATACATCAAGACCAAAACGGTTTTCTGCCCACAAGACAAATAAAAAATAATTTAAGGATGGTAATGGATGTCTTAGAGTATTATGAACTGCATTCAGAGAGACAGATAGCCCTGATCTTTCTGGATGCACAAAAAGCGTTTGACCAAGTAAACTGGCAATTCATGAAACATCAAATTAAAAGTATGAATTTCGGCGACAAATTTATAAAAATGATATCATCAATATACCAGGATCAGAAAGCATGTATATTAGTAAACGGGGATCCAACGGGATTTTTTGGAATAAATAAAGGAGTAAGGCAAGGATGTCCGCTAGCCCCTTTGCTTTTTATTTTAACGTTAGAAAATCTATTAATTAGAATTAGGGCAAACAAAGAGATACAAGGGCTAAAGATTAAGAAAGAGGAGTACAAGGTCCAAGCCTTTGCGGACGACCTTGTCTTTTTTGCAGAAGACCCAATAGAAACGACCCCCAAGTTAATAAAAGAAATTGAAAAATTTGGAAGAGTAGCAGGCCTAAAATTCAATAAAGAAAAAACAAATATGATAACAAAAAACATGACAGCAAAGCAAGTAGAGCAATTAGTAAAGGTTTCACAATTACAGGCAACTAAGAAGGTGAAATACTTGGGGATCCATTTGACAGCTAGAACTGTAACAATAAAACAAGATAATTACGAACCCTTGGTCCAGAAAATTAAAGAAGATTTAGATAAATGGGGGAAACTAAAGTTGTCCCTTCTGGGGAGGATAGCAGTAGTAAAATCTAACATACTTCCAAGACTCCTTTATTTATTCCAAACGATCCCAATAAAATTGGATAAGAAATTTTTTGATAATTTGGATAAAATAACCTCAAAATTTGTATGGGAGGGGAAAAAATCGAGAATAAAATTAAACATATTACAAGACGATAAAATTAGGGGTGGTTTCGGTTTTCCAGCGTGGCAAAAATATTATAGGGCTGCCAGTTTACTATGGATCAAGGAATGGATAACTTTGGAGAATCAAAGATTGTTAAAGCTCGAAGGACATGACCTAATGAAGGGATGGCATGCCTTTATTTGGAACTCTGGAAACAAATCATATAAACATTTCAACAATCATACCATTAGGAAATCTTTAATTAGTACATGGCAACAAATTCAAAGTAAGCATTATATGAAAATCCCCGGTTGGTTGTCAACAATAGAAGCAATTACCCACCCAAATACACTATCAGAACAAAAAATATTACGATATAGAGAAATATTAGATACACAGGGCAAATTAAAAACTAGGGAAGAATTAAAAGAACAAGGAATAGCAATAGACTGGTGGCCCTATTCACAAATAAAGATAAGATATAGGAAGGATCAGGAGGAGGGGGGAATAGATTTGAAACAAAACAGGTTGGATAAATTATTAGAATCTAAAGAAGGGAAATTAATTTCAAAAATCTACAAATATTTACTCGAATATGATTTGGCAGAAGAATTAGTGAAAGGGCAGATGATAGCATGGGCGAGAAACATCGGGCACAGCCTACAGCTAGAAGACTGGGAAAGAGTTTGGGAAACTAATTACAGCATGACAAAATCGGTGGCCTACAAAGAAAATCATTATAAGATGTGGTATCGATGGCACCTGGCCCCCGCAAGACTTGCGAAAATGTACCCAAATGTAGATCCGACCTGTTGGAAATGCAGAAAAACACAGGGAACCTTCTACCATGCTTGGTGGCTTTGCCCCATCATTAAGAAATACTGGAACAAGGTAAGGATATGGATAAGAGAAATTACAGATTGTGAAATTGAATTAGAACCTGAGATTTTCCTATTGGGCATGATCAAAAAGAACATCCGAAATGACATAAAATACCTAATACTTCATATAATCACAGCGGCAAGATTAGTATTAGCACAATTCTGGAAAAGCGATCGATTGCCAACAGATCAGGAATTAATACAAAAAATATATACATGCGCAGAGATGGATAGACTAACCTTAGAGTTACAGGATAAGGAAGACTCTAAATATTATGAAACATGGAATAGATGGTACCAATGGATAAACCAGAAGAAAGGAAATGGCTAGAGATGAAATTTAGAAGAAATCAATATAACAAAAAACAGCACTGTCAGAGGTATAGAATATGGAATACTTTATTGTACGTTTATATATATGTACATATAATATATATATTTATATAGAATAATGGAAATTAGTTAATAGGTGACGTGTATGTACTGTATATGTAAATTTGTCTCTCAATTGTGAGAAACTTGTACGTGTTTTTTTTTAAATGTTCTTTTAAACAATAAAGTTTATATTAAAAAAAAATAAAAAAATAAAAGTTGCTCTGCTTTTCCGGAAAAAAAAAAAATAGAATAGAATAGAATAGAATAGAATAGAATAGAATAGAATAGAATAGAATAGAATAGAATAGAATAGAATAGAATAGAATAGAATAGAATAGAATAGAATTTTTTATTGCCAAGTGGGATTAGATACACAAGGAATTTGTTTCTGGTGTGTAAGCTCTCAATGTACATACAACAATAGTGATAAGCAACAAAGTTATAGTCATAAGAAGATTAGGAGATAGGTAATAGGGAAGATGAGAATAATGATGGTAATACTGCCTTTTTAGATAGTTTGACAGTCTTCTGGAAATTAGTTGTTTAGCAGAATGATGGCATGGGGGGGGAATTGTCCTTGTGTCTAGTTTGTTTTCATGTGCAGTGCCCTATTGTGTCATTTTGAGGGTAGAAGTTGAAACAATTTATGTCTAGGATGTGAGTGGTCTGTAGATACTTTCACAGCCCTCTTTGTGACTCATGCAGTATACAGGTCTTCAATGGAAGGCAGGTTGGTAGCAATTGGGCAGCTCCTTGGGCAGTTTGAGCTTTCTGAGTTGGCACAGGAAGAACATTCTTTGTTGTGCTTTTTCGATGACATATTTGATGTTAGATATCCATTTTAAGGCTTGAGATATTATAGAACCTAAAAGGTCTCTAGGGTTGATACTGTGTTGTCTAGTACTGTGAATGGTGTTAGAGAAGTTAGGGCTTCTCCTAAAATCTACTATCATTTCTACAGTTTTAAGTGTTTTCGGTTCAAGGCTGTTCTGGCCTCACCACAAAGCTAGTTGTTCAACCTCCTATCTGTATGCAGTTTTATTGTTGTCTCGAATGAGACCAATCACTGTTATATCATCTGCAAACTTCAGTACTTTAACAGAGGGATCCTTTCAGATTCAGTCATTGGTACATAAAGTGAAGTGGAGAGAGGACACAGCCTTGGAGGGGCCCTGTGCTAATTGAACAAGTATCTGATGTGATTCTGCCTAGCTTCACTTCCTGCTTCCTGTCTGTTAGAAAGCTTATGATCTATTTATAAGTGTGGTCAGGCACGACTAACTTAGTTAATTTAGTTTAGCTGGAAGAATATCTAGAATGATGGTATTGAATGCAGAGCTGAAGTCTACAAAAAGGACTCTTGCATACATCTTTGGAGATTCAAGATGTTGTAGGCTGTAGTGCAGAGCCATATTGACAGAATCATCTGCCGATCTATTTGTTCAGTAGGCAAATTGCAAGGAGTCTAACAGCAGATTCGTGATGGTTTTCAGATGGGCTGGCATTAGCCTTTCAAAGGTTTTCATAACTACAGGTGTCAGAGCAACTAGTCTGTAGTCAGTTTCTTGATGGAAGGTTTCTTTGGCACTGGGATAACAGTAAAGCGTTTGAAGCAAGAAGGAACATAGCACATCTCTAGTGATTTATTAAAGATGAGGGTAAAGATGGGCCAATTGGTCAGCACAAGCTTTCAAGCAAGGAGTTATCTTGTCTGGGCCTCGTGCTTTTACAGATTTTGTTTGTTAAATAGTCTGGGCATTGGTCTTACCTTAAATGCCAGATTTCTTGATGGGGGTGACATTGTCCAGATGAGGGTTGCATCAGTCGGATATGATGCTGGCTGAGTCATAGTTTTTGACGATGCCTCTTGCTCCTCCCTTTCAGGCTCAGTTTCAGCGAAGAAAGGCCACAAGAAGGATCTCCAACAGGAACCACCATCGTCAGGTATAGAAACCGTCAGGGTGGCTTTGATTTAAATCAAACTGATTTAAATCACGATTTAAATCACGATTTAAATCACTAGTCAGTAAGGCTTGATTTAAATCATAGTTTTCTACATAAAGACTAATTCTTGCTGGTATAACTTTAATATGCAAGTAGATGAAGATTTTTAGAATAACAACTTTTCATATTAGCTTTTTTATCCCGAGTTTAATAGGTTAATCATTCATATTTGGACAACTTTTCTGTTCTACTTAGGAAGGAGAAAAATAATCATTACCTTAATAATAACAATTTAAATAGATTTATTCAACTGAAACAATAACATTACAGCATATGTTATTTGCTTAAACAAACATCCATGTTTGTTAACTACTTTGGCTAAACAAAATATATATATTTTAAGAAACTTAGGCTGTCAGCCCAGCCTACACATGAAAAACTTAAATACTGTCCTCACTCATCATCTTCATCTTCTTCTTTGTTCATAATCTGGAAAAGAAAAACAAGCTTTCCTGCTTTATCGGGTCCCAAATGATTTCTCAATTTAGAATGAATGAGTCCAAAGGAAGAGAATATTCTTTTAACGCCTGCAGAAGAAGCTACTGCTGTTAAAAGTGAAATCATTACTTGAACAGTTTCTAAATCCAAGTGCTTAAGTGACTTCCACCAGTTCACTGGTGTGACTTTCTTTAAAATATCTTCAGCAAACATATCTTTCTTGAATGGTTCCCCCTTAGCTTTGAAGCTTATTATAGTTGGCATTACAGATGGATACCCATGTCATAGCTAACTCCTCTTCCTCAGCACTTAAGTTTTAACCCTGATACTGGATATTGACAATATTTGCCAAAAAATGAGCTGGAGACAGTACTTGTCCCATTTGTTTTTTTAATGCTTGTAATTTAATTCTGTCCATGTGTAGTTCTGTTTTTAAGTGTTCACTCAGTTCCTTCCAAATTTCAACAGCATCAGCAATAAAACAGCTATTTTTCTGTATTTTGTTTAAAGCTTCAGAGATAGGTTTTAGGATGCTCAGCATATGTTCAATATTTCTCTTAAGCCCAATGTTGAGGATTTTGGCCGAGACAGTGCCATCTATTTTATCTCGATTTTCCTCACAAACTGTCATCAGAATAGGCCAGTTCTTGATATACTGCTCAAAACAGTCCACCACAGAGTTCCATCTAATATCTTGTGGGACCGTTAGCTTGGTTCCACCCATCCTTTTCAGAGCTGCTGCAGCAAAATGATTGTTACGGAAGTATTTAGCAATTTCAACAACATTAGTCTTTATTTCTGGAACGCTTAAGTCTTTGGCTAAGAGGTGCAGCAAATGAGCACTGCAACCATATGTTATTAGCTTTGTATTCCCTTCCTGCTCTTCTAAATTTCTTCTCATCTTGGATACATTTGCAGCATTGTCTGTGACCAAACTGCGTACTAGACATTTGAATTTTTGTTCACATGTTATTATAGCTTTTACTGCCACTTCTTGTAAGTATTCTGCTGTGTGTGCATTTCCTGACGGATCAATTGTTTGTGCAAGGAAGACTTTCCCTTCTTCTGTTGTTATACAAGCACATACAATAGGATCATTGTGGACATTACTCCACCCATCAATACTTAGGTTAACAATTCTACCCTCCAGAGCTGTTGCACATTGCTCCATTTCTCTGTCATACACTCTATCCAGCAGTTTCCCTGCAACATCTGCTCTGCTGGGTGGACTGTATCCTGGTCTCAGTGACTGAACCATACTAATGAAATGTGGGTTCTCAGTCAGACGGAAAGAAGAGTTGGTTGCATAAACAAACTGGGCAATTTTTTCATCAATTAATTCTTTTTCTAATCTACTAGTTTTTATCACAAACTTATCTATGGTGGTTCCAGGAGGGAAGAGTTTTTTCTTTCTTTTAGGTGATAGTGGTATGTGGCTGTGGGTGTCTGATGATGATGATGCTAATGAAGCACTATCCTGGATGGATAACTCTGAAACTGTAGAACATGAGGATGGTGATCTTGAAGGTGGATAGTTTCCAGAATCCATGAATTCCCCTAAACAAAAAAGTCAATGCTGTTATTTTATTGTTTATACAATTTCTGCTTATTGTACACAGCACTGCCGCAAAAGGAATATTTGCTTTTCTTCATAACTGTACCAAATGACAGTAACATGCAGTAATAATAAGAAAAATAATTTTGCTCAAACATGACAGTTCAAGACAGTCTTTAGAAATATGATTCAATAAAAATGTTTACCAATCTGAAGATCCTGCCTGTTCAAATGTGTTTCTTTGGTCATCTTCATCACAGCACTTCCAAAGACTTGTCTGTCTGTGGCTGTGCAGTATTGTGCTCAGAAAGTTTCACTTTCATATTGTACTGCTTGTCTGCTTCCTCCTTCCTCCTCACACTTAGTTTCACTTTCTTCTTGTGCAGATCTATTCCACGCCAAACACTCAGAAAAATATTGTTTCTATTCTATTCACTGAACTCCTTGAAACTTAGCACTGAAGGGGTTGATTCTGTATTCATAGGTTTGTAGAACAATAGGATTAAGGTCTTTTTCTCAACTTTGTTCATGTTATAACATTTTTGCTGTGAAGAAGAGGCATGTGATCTCTGCTGAGTCAAATTCAGTTTTGAGAACTGCAAAAATAAACCAAGCATCTGTGATAATATCTTGTAGGCAGAGAAACTGCCCAATAATCTTACAAAACCCTCTGGAAGAGCATGACATTGTGAATGAATTAATGGAATTTATTTACCAAAAAAACATATACAGCCTTATTCTACATAATTAAAAAACTAATCTTTATTTCATGATGGAATAACCTTTGGATGGTAATATATTTTCCTCAAAAAGCATTTTATTTAAAAAAATCCTATTTAAATCAAAAAAATCCAATTTAAATCAAAAAAATCCAATTTAAATAAAAAAAATCTGATTTTTAAAATTTTTTTTAAAAAATCATTGATTTTTATCCACCCTGGAAACTGGTCCAACGGGACAACTGGAAATTAACTACTTCAACAAGAACAATTAACTGTATGGGCACTGAGACAGAGGGAGGGGCGGGACAATGTCACCCCCATCAAGAAATCTGGCATTGAAGGTAAGACCAATGCCCAATTTCCTTGATCAGGGTGTGACATTGTCCAGATGTGGGACATACCAAAGTTTTGGCAGTCTCAAAGGCGGGATGTCGAAGGGCCTGGAGAGACCCCTGCATGGTGCACCTGCTGTAAAACCTCCTGCCAAATGACGCTTCAGCAGAAGCAAAAACATCTATCTTGTAGTGGCGTATGAACGGTGAGGGGGTAGACCAGGTGGCTGCCCTGCAGACCTCCTCAAGGGAGGCCTGGGTCGCCCAAGCTGCTGAAGCAGCAGCACTCTGAATGGAGTGAGCAGTAATGCGACTGGGAACAGGGATCACCTGGGCCTGATATGCCGATGCAATGCAAGCCCTGATCCAGCGACTAATTGTTGCAGAGGAGACCTTGTACCCTAGGGAACTTGGTAAGAAAGAAACGAATAAGGCCTCAGATTTTCTGAAAGGGGCAGTTCTTTTGATGTAAATTTTTAGAGCCCTCCGTATATCTAAAGTATGCCACCTTCGCTCCAAGGTATGAGAGGGCCGTGGACAGAAATTGGGTAGAATAACCTCCTGAGCCCTGTGAAAGAGGGAATTAACTTTAGGTAGAAATGAGGGATCCAATCTCAAAATAACTGTGTCCAGCCGGAAAACACAGAGATCCTCCCTAACAGAGAGGGCTGCCAACTCCGATTTCCGACGGGCTGATATTATGGCTACGAGGAAGGTTACTTTAAGTGTGAGGAAACGAAGGTGGACTGTGCAGAGGGGTTCGAAGGGAGCCTCAGTTAATTTATATATTTATTTTTATTTATTTCGAATTTATATACCGCCCTTTTCCCGGAGGACTAAGGGCGGTGTACAGCCACAAATAAGAAACATAAAATACAAACATTAAAAACAATTAAAAGAATATATATCTATTTGGCCCCATAATTTAAAAAGTGACAAACCAATTAAAAACATTTTAAAAAATTTTTAAGCCAGCCCGGCTTGCTGGAAAAGGAAAGTTTTAAGGACACGGCGGAAAGCACCGAGGTCTTGGATTCTTCTTATCTCTGGGGGCAGCTGATTCCAGAGGGTAGGAGCCCCCACAGAGAAGGCCCTCCCCCTGGGGGTCACCAGCCTACAGTGCAGGAGAGGTGTTATGTGGGAGCACCATGTAGCTCCCGTAACTACCCGCGCGGCCGCATTCTGGACCAGTTGGAGGCTCCGGGTGCTTTTCAAGGGGAGCCCCATGTAGAGAGCGTTACAGTAGTCGAGGCGAGAGGTGACGAGGGCGTGAGTGACTGTGCACAGGGAATCCCGATCAAGAAAGGGTTGCAACTGGCAGATCAGGCGAACCTGACAAAAGATCCCCCTGGCTACAGCCGTCAGATGTTCCTCCAAGGACAGCTGTGTATCCAGGAATACTCCCAGATTGCGAGCCCTCTCCGCGGGGGCCAAAGACTCGCCCCCAATAGTCAGCGATGGAGTCAACTGACTATATCAGGATGCCGGGAACCACAGCCACTCAGTCTTGGAAGGGTTGAGCTTGAGCCTGTTCCTCCCCATCCAGACCCGCACAGCCTCCAGGCACTGGGACATCACTTCAAGGGCATCGTTAGGGTGGTCTGGGGTGGAGATGTACAGCTAGGTGTCATCAGTGTACTGGTGGTACTTCACCCCAAAGCCACGGATGATCTCACCCAGCGGCTTCACATAAATGTTGAACAAAAGGGGCGAGAGGATCGACCCCTGAGGCACTCCACAAATGAGAGGCCTCAAGGTTGAACCTCTGCCCCCCTGCCAACACGAACTGTGACCGGTCGGAGAGAAAGGAGGAGAACCACTGTAACACGGTGCCCCTGATCCCCAACTCTTCCAACTGCTGCAGCATGATACCATGGTCGATGGTATCAAAAGCCGCTGAGTTTTCCTTGGTTTCGGTGACGGCGGTGCCTTTTGAAGCTCCGCCAGCCCCGCCGCCTGTAGAGCCGCTTCGCGACCCAGAAGCGGCTCGAAAACTTCAAAATCCTCAGGATTGCCGAAGAAGAGATCGCAGGGCACAGGTCGAGCCCCTGTAACCCCCCAGGGAATTGTTTCTGGGGAGGGAACAGGCGCGGCTCCCTCCCAACCTGCTGAAACTCCGGGCAGCGTGGGACGATTCTGCCTTTGCAGAACAAACCGGCTGCAGGAAACATTAAAGCGAAAGGAACCAGCCTTAATAAGCAGCGAAAATTTACTTGAACCCTGAAACTCGGAAACGCAAGTTTTAGCGCTTTGTTGACTCTTTAACCTGAGAAAAATGCGAATGAGTGAAAGTGCTTTGAAAAAACATGGCGCTCAGCCTTAGAGTTAACGAGCCAGCGAGTGTGGATTGGTGAAGTCATCTTGCTTTGTTACAAAGTTTCCAAGTTGCTACAAAGTTGCCTCGTTTGTAATAAGAGAAATAAGTGAAAAATTTCTCCCTTTTTAACACTTGACTTTGCTTTACTTCAGTTCTTATTTGACTAAATCTGGGGGACTTTTTTAGAAGTCTCTGTGGAGGAGGGAAAGGAAAAGGAACTTCCCTCTTCAGAAAATCTAGTCTACATGGCAGGATGGCTTCAAAGAAGCAGGAAGGGAAGGCAACGGGGGGGGGGGGGATCCCCCACACATAAACATGAAACGCAGCTTCCCCCTGCCCAGCAGCTACAGACTCAGAAAAAAGAGTTTGATGTGGGAGATTTAAAAGAATTTATTTCTAAAATTTTGGATGATAAATAAAATGTTACATACTAAAATACTGCAATGGGATTATAGATCTATTTTAATCATGGGAGACTGGAATGGAGTAATTGACTCCAAATTAGATAAAAAGAGTTTGGCGAAGTCTAGGATCAGGCTACCACAGACCTTTTTTGATATGAAAGAAGATTTGGAATTAAAAGATATTTGGAGAATACACAATCCAAAAGAATTGGACTATACTTTTTTTTCAGACAGACATAGATCCTTCTCTAGGATCGATTTCATTTTGTTGTCAGATGATTTACTCGTTAAGACAAAAAGAACAAAGATTTTTCCAAGAACTTTGACTGACCATAGCCCAGTATGGATAGAAATTGAGATAGGCAAGACTGAGAGACGCTCTTGGAGATTAAATGAGAACTTGTTCAGATATGAAAAAAAATAACAGAACTTAAAAAGCACTTGAAAGAATTTTTTGAAATAAATTTGAATAAAGGCACCCCAATAGAAATTGTGTAGGATGCAAGCAAAGCTTATATGAGAGGGGTGCTTATCTATATGAACTCTAAACATAGACTGATTCGACAAAAGAAAAGATCTGAATTGGAAGCAGAAATAAAGAATAAAGAACAGTTACTTATTAAAAATCCAACAGATGAAAGAATGTGTGGTGCTATAAAACTTCTGAAAGACCAATTTCAAATGCTTATGGCGGAACAAGTTGCAACAAACTTACAATATGCGAAGCATAATACATTTTGTAACGCTAATAAACCGGGCAGATGGTTGGCCTATACATTGAGGAAAAAACAGAGTATACGGACTATTGATAGTATTGATATTGGAGGGAAAGAAATTTTCCAACAAAAATTAATTAAAGAAGCTTTTGTGGATTATTATACTAAATTATATGCTAAAGAGGATGTGAAGAATGGACTTATAGAAAAATACCTAGATGATAAAAAAGTTATAAAAATTACTGACCAACAAAAGGAAAGAATGAATTATCCTATAATAGAGGAGGAGATAATAGTAGCAATTAAACAATTAAAAACAGCTAAAGCTCCTGGTACGGATGGCTTGACTGCAGTCTATTATAAAACTTTGCAAGTCAAAATGGTAGAACAACTTAGAGATCTATTTTGCAATATTCAACAAGGGGGTAAAATACCCCCATCATGGACAACAGCTTACATATCTTTGATACCAAAAGAGCAAGCCGGTCCTAAAAAACCGGAGAATTATAGACCAATATCTCTTCTGAATTCTGACTATAAAATTTATGCGAAAGTATTAGCCAACAGGTTGATGCCAGTAATTCAAAAGGTGATTCATGACGATCAAGCGGGATTTATCGAGGGTAGACACATGAAGGACAATGTAAGGCAAGTAATAGATCTATTGGAATATCTTGAGAAGAATAAACAGATCCCTGCAGTGCTGGTCTTTTTGGATGCAGAGAAGGCCTTTGATAGAGTGGATTGGAATTTTCTATCAAAGACTTTAAAAAAGATGGACTTTGGGGATCAATTTGTACAGGCGATTTCAGCAATTTATCAAGAGCAAAAGGCACAGATTATTATTAACGGAAGCTTGACAACAGAGTTTAAAATTGAAAAAGGAACAAGACAGGGATGTCCGCTGTCCCCACTTTTATTTATCTTAACACTAGAAGTCTTGTTAAATACAATACGGGACTCTAATATCTTGAAAGGTATAATGATAAGGCAAGACGATTACAGAATAAAGGCATTTGCAGACGATCTAGTTGTTACCCTAACACAGCCAATGGAATCAATAATCTTGATGAAGGACATTATACAAGACTATGGTAAAGTTTCAGGTTTTAGACTAAATCACAAAAAGACTAAGATGATAGTTAAAAATATGACACAAGATCGTAAACACGAGCTTGAAAGGAGGGCAGGTTTTGAGGTTGTACCAAGGGTAAAATATCTAGGAGTCCAGGTTGCAGAATCAAATACGAAATTGTTTCAAAATAATTATGAGGTGTTGTGGCGAGAGGTGCAGAAAGATTTGGAGACTTGGAAAAAACTGCAACTGTCTCTACTTGGAAGAATAGCAGCAGTTAAGATGAACATTTTGCCAAGATTTCTTTTTTTGTTTCAAATGATTCCGGTGCTTAAAAGTGATAAACAATTGAAAGTGTGGCAAGCTGGAGTAAATAAGTTTGTCTGGAACGAGAAAAAGCCGAGAGTAAAATTGAAAATTATGCAAGATGTTCCAGAAAGGGGAGGTCTTAAACTACCAAACCTACAGCTATATTATGATGCAGCAGCTTTGACTCTAACAAGTGATTGGTTTGGAAGGAAAAAGACTGGAATATTGAACGTAGAAAGTTTTGATGGCATGCCTACCTATTTTATGATAACAAAGTCGACAAAGTATTTAAAAGCCATATACTTAGAGACTCTTTGATGAGAGTTTGGAAGAAGCACCGATTCAAATGGGATTATAAAATACCGCTATGGCTGGATCTTGGTCATACTTTGTGGAATACAAATATAATGTCACTCGGGGGGTTTTTATATAAAGAGGTTCTTTTTACAGATGCGGGCAGATGGCAGCTGAAGATACTACAGACACTGTTGGCTGAAGGGATTAATTTAACTTGGCTACAATATAATCAATTGCAATTGAGATGGAAAGAGGACCAAAAAACTGGTATTATGTTGCATGAGGAAGAATTGGTTAGACACATAAAAGAGAAAGGTCCAATGCATATTAAAAGGCTTTATAATGTTTTGTTAGAAAGGGATTCAGAAACCAAATTAGTTAAAGATTGTATGATTAAGTGGGCTCAAAATTTTGAAGAACCAGTGATGTTGGAAACATGGGAAAAAATTTGGGTTCAGAACGTTAAATTTACACAGTCGCAGAATTTGAGGGAAAATTTCTACAAAATGTTTTATAGATGGCACTTAGACCCCAAAAAGTTATCATGTATGTACCCTAATGTTCAGCCAAAATGTTGGAGATGTGAATGCTTGGATGCTACGTATTATCATGTTTGGTGGACCTGTAGGAAAGTTAAGGCTTTTTGGATAAAAATTTGGTGGGTCATGCAGAATGTTTTGAAGAAAAAAATTCAATTCTCTCCACAATTGTTTTTATTGGGTATAGTTAAGGGTTTTACATTGGGTGAAACAAAATTGATATTGTATATGATAACAGCAGCAAGATTGTTGATAGGTAAATACTGGAAAAACAAAGCTTTGCCCACTATTGAGGAATGGACTTTGAAGATGGCCAGTTTTGCAGAGATGGCGAAGATTTCAGCATACTTAAAAGATTGTTCACAAGAGACTTATGAATGGGAATGGAAAAAGTGGATAGAATATGTTCAGAACAAATATCAAACTAGGAAGTATCAAATAGCTTTTATTTGAAAATAATGTATTAGAAATATTTTAATGTAATGAAGATAAAAAGAAAAATTATAAGGGGGAGGGAGGGGTTCAAGTTTTATACAAGTTTTATACTAAGGGGGGTTTTGTATCTGATATGAGTATATTGCGTGGAAGTCTGGGGGGAGGGGAGGGTTAGGGAGGGTTAGGGAGGTTGGGAAGTTTGGGGTGGGTGGTGGGGGGGGAAAAGGGGTGAAAATGTAATTGTAAAACTTTTGAAATAAAAAAAAAAGCCGCTGAGTGGTCTAACAGGGCCAGAACAGAGGAACAACCCCTGTTCCGAGCCCTCCAGAGATCATCTACCAACACGACCAATGCCGTTTCCATGCTGTGCCCAGACCTGAAACCCGACTGGAATGGATCTAGATAAGATGTTTCCTCCAGGAATTGTGGAAACTGTCGCGCGACCTCACTCTCAACAACCTTCACCACAAAGCAAAGGTTGGAGACAGGACGATAGTTGGCTAATACTGCCAGGTCCAGGGAGGGCTTCTTGAGGAGAGGCCTCACCACCGCCTCTTTCAAGGCAGCGGGGAACTGACCCTCATTCAACAAAGCGTTGATAATTCCCTGGAGCCAGCCTCGTGTAACCTCCTGGGAAGCCAGCACTAACCAGGAGGGACACGGGTCCAATAAACATGTGGCTGCACTAAGTCTCCCCAAAATCCTGTCCACATCATCAGGAATCACAGAGTCAAACTCTTCCCAGATAACGTTCTCAAGACTATTCCTCGTCACCCTGCCCGAATCTACCCAGTCAGAGTCCAAATCCCCCTGGATCTGAGTGATTTTGTCATACAGATATTGTCCGAAATCCTCGGCCCTGCCTTCCAGGGGGTCCTCCCGCACTCCCGGGTGGATCAGGGAGCGGGTCACCCTAAACAGGGCGGCCGGACAATTCTCTAATGACGCAATAAGAGTGGAAAAGTAGTTACACTTTGCCGCTTTTATCGCCACTAGGTAGGTCTTAATATGCGACCTTACCAATGTTCGGTCAGATTCAGCGAGACTGGCCCTCCAACCGCTCTCCAGGCATCTTTTCTGGCGCTTCATCTCCCTCAGTTCCTCTGTAAATCAAGGAGCCACGAGGGATCGGCACCGGGTCAGAGGCCGCAAAGGCACGACTCGATCCAAGGCCCCACCAGCTGCCCGATCGCAGGCAGCCACCAGGTCCTCGGCTGAGTCATGTGCCAGATCCTCACGAAGGGCCCAAGCTCCATCTGGAAACTATCAGGATCCATCAGGTGCCTGGGGCGGACCCATCTTGTTGGCTCCACCTCCCTGCGGCGAGGTGTAGTGGTTCGAAGGTCCAGGCGAAGGAGCGAGTGGTCTGACCATGACAAGGGTTCCATGTCTATATGCCCTATAACAAGACCACTCAACCACTGGCCAGAGACAAAAATCAAGTCCAGAGTGTAACCCCCCCTGTGGGTGGGGCCATGAACTAACTGGGTCAGGTCCATGACTGTCATGGAAGCCATGAACTCCCAAGCCATCTCAGTCATTTCACCAACGGATGGCAAGTTGAAATCACCCATGACTATAAGCCTGGGTGTATCAGCTGCCACCGTGGCTATCACATCGAGTAGCTCGGGCAGGGCCGTTGCCACGTGGCAGGAAATGCGTTAAGGACCTTGGGCAAATCCCAAGTAGAATATCTATGAATTGAGGAGGGCCGTAAGAACCTGGCTCCTCGCAGGAACTTTTTTATCACAGGGTGCTGAGTCAGTCGCTGTCCAGATGGACTGGACAAGGCCGTAGACAGAGCCGCCACATGTCTCCAAAGGGTGCTATGGGCCAGGCCATGATTAAAGCCATCCCAGAGGAACTCTAGGATCTGGGAAGGTGAGGCTGAAACAGGGTCTATCCGTCGGGATCGGCACCACCAATAAAAGGCTAGCCAGGTGATATTGTAGAGTCTGACTGTGGATCTACGTCTACAGGCTTGAACAATGTGGATCACCCTATCCGAATAATTGTCCCGCCTTAGACGGGCCCCTTCAAGTGCCATGCAGTCAGTTGGAGCCATTGAGGGTCCGGATGAAGCAGGGTTCCCTGACGCAGCACAATCTGGTCTGGTGGAATCCTCCAAGGGTGAGATGTGGAGAGACTGACTAGGTCTGCGAACCACGGACAGTGTGGCCAGTGTGGAGCCATGAGGATAATTTCTGCCCTGTTGCTGATGACCTTCTGAATCAGAGCTGGAATCAGAGGCAACCGTGGGAAGGCATAGTGAAGACCGGGTGGCCAGGTGAGATGAAGAGCGTTGACCCCTTCTGCCCCAGGTGTCGAGAACCTTGAGAAGAAGCGAGGAAGCTGGGTTCAGATTTGTTGCGAAGAGATCTATGGCTGGAATGCTGAACCTGTTGCACATCTGCTGAAATATGTCGGGATGGATCTGCCATTCAACGTTGTCCACCTCGCTCCTGCTGAGCTCCTGCTTGTGTGTTCTCCATCCCCGCTATGTGGTCCGCTCTGATGGAGAGGAGATGTTGCTCTGCCCGCTTGCCTAGGCAAAATGATTCCTCCATGAGATGCTTCGAGTGGGTACCCCCCTGACGGTTGACATGTGCCTTTGCCACCATGTTGTCCGTCAACAAAAGAACATGGTGGTTTTGCACAAACCGTTGAAATTGTGTGAGAGCGAGACGAATGGCCTTCAGCTCTAGCCAATTGATAGGGTTGGTGAGGTCAGAGGCAGACCAATGGCCTTGAGCTATGTGTGATGCGAGATGAGCTCCCCTTCCATGTAGGCTGGTGTCTGTAGTGAGTATAAGCCGTTCGTGATTCATGAAGGGGCACCTCTTGTCTATAGAAGGCGATGTCCACCAATATAGCAATCACCTGACTGAGAGTGGAACTCTGACAGTCGACATGGTGTGAGCCTGGCATTTCTGTTGGAAGGGAAGCAGGAACCACTGCAAGTGGCGGGCATGAAGGTGCGCCCATGGAATGATCTCAACACAGGAAACCATCTTGCCTAGGAGCTTGGATAAAGTGGCCAATGGAACTGACGGGCTTTTGCGAATATGAGTTACTAGGTCCCTGATGTTCCAAGGACAGGTAGACGGTCCCTTGACCTGCATCGATGATGCGCCAAAATGGATGATCCTGTTGACTGGCACTAACTGACTCTTTTTATAGTTGACCAGGAACCCATGATCATTCAAGGTTTGGATCGTGAGGTTCAAGTCGTGTAAGGCTTGGTCTCGAAAGTGAGCCTGAATCAGAATATCGTCCAGGTAAGCCTGGAGCCTTACCGGTTTTTGTCACAGGTGAGCTGCCACAACTGCCAGGACCTTTGTGAATACCCTTGGTGCAGATACCAAAGGGAAGAACCCGGTATTGGAAATGCTTGCCTGTATAGCTGAATCGGAGATACTGTCGATGCTTTGGCAGGATGGGGATGTGAAGGTAAGCCTCCATGAGGTCTATGGAAACTAGAAAATCGTTGGGACAAATCCCTTGAAGAATAGAGGTTAGTGAACATATTTTGAATCTGCGATATACTTTGTGGGAATTGAGATTTTTAAAATCCAGAATGGCTATCCACCCCCCCCCCGACTGCTTCAGAACTACGAACAGGATGGAGTAATAACCCTGTTTCCACTGTTTGTGGGGGACCTCCTCTATGGCGTGTATCTGCAGGAGGTGCTGAACCACCTGGTTCATCAATTGACGTCTGGATTCACTTTTGGAAGGTGGACATTGAAGGAAGTGGGTCAGAGGTTTGGAGAGGAATTCCAGAGGGAGGCCGAATTTCACTATTGAAAGGACCCAGGGGTCTGGTGTTGACCTTTCCCACCTGTCCGCAAAGAGGGACAGGCGACCCCCTATTGGAGGATTTGGCGGTGAGTCACTTACGACTGCAGGACTGGCAATAGCCAGAGCCGCAAAAGGGCTGCTTGGACTGGAATTGCCTGTTCCTATCCCAAAAGGATTGACGGTCCGAAGACCTATAAGATCCCTGAAGGTATCCCTGCCTGGAGGGACTTCCTTGGGAGTAGGAACAAAAGTAAGCTCTCCTGTAATATGGAGAGGACCTTCTGCCAGACCGTTTAAGACATTTAAGGCAAAATCTTTCACTTGTCCCGGGTCTCTACAAGAAGAGGATCAAGCGATTCACCAAATAATTTTTCTGCAGAATATGGAGCTGCAGCTAAGCGCCATTTGGCCTTAAGATCAGCAGGCCACTGGCGAAGCCAGAGCATTCTGCGGGCTGAAACTGTAGAGGCTAAGGCTCTGGATGCAATTGGGCCGAATTCAAGGTTGCATCAATTGAAAATTGAGTGGCAGCAATGATTTTATTAATATCCTGATGGAGGCGAACCTCACTGGGGGGTACCCTTGCCTGTAGCTGTTGAAGCCAAAGGATGGTAGTTCTTTAAAAAATGAGGCTGATGAAGCTGATTGAATTGCCCATGCTGCAGCCTGATGGTTCTTTTTAAAAAGAAATTCCAATTTTTTGTCCTCTGGCCGTAGACTTTCAGAGGTATCCCCTGCCACATATGAAGATGAAGAGGAAAGGGCTGCTACAGGGCTGTCCACTGGGGGAACTTGTAAGAGTTGAGCAAACTTTGGAGCAACCACATATTTCTTATCTGAACTATGTGTAGAGGCCATGGTTGCAGGCCCAGCCCACTGTTTCTTTACCATGTCTATGAACAGCTGTGGAGTTGGAACATAACACTGCTCGGGGGAGGGGGCTCAGAAAAAAGTCTGTGTAATCCGCCCTGCTGGGCCTCCTGCATCTCTTTAAGATATTCATCTTCCTTTAAGGCGGCCGTTAAGTGAGCCTTATGCAATAAAGACTTGAATTTATTAGGGGGAAATAAACCTGTAAAGGCAGGTTGATCTTGAATTACCCCTTCATCATCTGATAGATCAGAATGACGCTCTTCCTCAAACACAAAGGCTTCACTAGCTCTGGAGGCTGCAGGAGAATGAGAACCAGTAAGGCTGACTGCAGGGGAACCTCTAATTTGAGGAGAGCACTCTGAAATAATAGAACCAGAGTGGTGACCATGAATGGTAGCTGCCATTCGAGAAGCAATGGCTTGACCAATCAGAATCCTCAATTCTTCTGGCATATTTTTAAAAGGATCTTCAGGAGTTTGCACAGTCATGGGGGATTCCCTTGTAGAGGCAACTGCTGCCACATGCCCACCAAATTCAGGAGTTGCAGGAGTTATTAATTGGCTTGCAAAAGGGTTTTGTAAGTTGCTTTGTTTTTGCTGAAGAACAGTTCCCTCTCTCTCTGATGACCAAGCCTGGCTAACCGCCGAAATGGGAAGAGGAGGGGTAGATGGGGGAGGAGAAGCCTCCTTACCGGGCACAGTTGCAGGAACCTCGCTAATTTGCTTCTCTAAGGATTTATGCCTCCTTTCTAAATCCTTTTCCTCTGCTTTGGAAAGGTGCTTGCGTTTGGAAGTTGATTTCTTTCCTGTGGACATAGTATTTCCCTTCCCTTGGGAAGAACGATCCGCCATCTTTAGTATACTCACTGCGACCAAGATGTCAACTGGAGAAGATTTAGTTTCACTTTCACCACGTGGATTGATAACAAGATGGCGACGACTTTGGCGTTAAGCACGATGGCTGCCAGGTCACACATAAGCAGGATCAACTCTGCTCCAGAGGTGACTGTCTAGGAAATCCTAGAAACGGACCTCTTCAGCGCCTCTACAGCCACGATCCAAAAAACCGCTAGCTGGAAATGCCACAGGGAGAGGCAAGGAAGAAAAACTGCCACTCTCCTTAAATCTCATTGGTGGTAAAAGGGGAAGGAAATTGCGATTCCAAACCTCTGCTGCAGACTTGTTGGTGGCAAAGCGGCAAATCTGTGTTCAAAATTGCCGCAGCGCTTCAAATAGCTGCCCTACAGCTGATCGGCGGTGCTGAGAGCTGCGACGGCAGCAGCGGCCGTATTTAGCGATCCTGGGTCTAAAACCAGGAAATTGCTTTAAATTGTTGTGGTATTGTGGTCTGAGCCCCTTTGACAATCGTTGGTGGAATAGTGCAAAAAAACCCCCACCAAAACAAAAAAGGGAAGAAAAAGAAAAAGTTCCCTTTAAAATGAGGTTTCCAAAATGGCCACCGCCAGGAGCGAAGCAAAGCCTGGGAGCCCAGGTCGCTCCAGTAAAGTAAAGACCGGCCGGCTACAAGAAATAAATAGCCTGGTAGACCGGTACCTTAGAAAAAATTAAAGGAAAAAAGACAAATTTAAAGATAGAGAAAAATAATTGGCCAAAAAATGCTTACAAATACTGTGATATCGAACAGACCTGGGCTGTAGAGCCAGATCTGCAGGAGATGTTTCTCTCAGGCTGACTGAGTTGAAACTGAGCCTGAAAGGGAGGAGCAAGGGGCGTGGTCAAAAACTATGATTCAGCCAGTATCAGATCCGACTGATACAACCCTCATCTGGACAACATCACATCCTGATCAAGGAAATTATGCACATCATTTTCTGTAATCATCAGAGGTGATGGACCCAAAGGGACAGGGTCAGTTCTAGGAGGCTTGGCTTTGTTAGTATATCTGATATGGAGGTGGTGGAGATAGGTGACAGTGCTTTCCTCTCAAATGTACAATAAAACACATTCAGGTCATCTGCCAGATGTGAATTTCCTTCTGCATGGGAAAGAGGTTTGCTGTAATCACTGATATTCCACATATTTGCTAGAAAACTGGTTTGTTGAGCACTGATTCTTTAGTTTTTTAGAATAGCTTCTTTTTTCTGCTCGGATCTCTCTTGTTAATATATTTCTGGCTTGATTATACAGCTTTCTAACTCCTTTCCTGTAGGCTTCCTCTTTGGCACGGCATAGCTGCTTGAGTTTAACTGTAAACCAAGGCTGTTACTGTATATTTGTATATTATGTTGTAGTATACATCATCATGGGTGCTTATACAATATTAAATGCAGGGGTTTTGAAAATTAAAAAATTAAGACTGAATCAAACTATTTTTTAAACTGATATTATATAAAACCTTGGCTGTTTTCCAAAGAGAAGTCTAATCTGAGACTTCACTGCTTTTAACAATGTAAAACAGGCAATCCCAAACCCAGAACAATAACTATATAATATTTTGGCAAGTCTACAATCAGCAGATTCTCCTAACTACAGTAATCCCAGTAGAAATAAATTTCGCAAAAGCAACTAATGCAAACACAAGATATTAGAGATGTAATTCAGCCACTGTATTAAAACTACAATACTATTACTGTTTGTTCTGCATGTTAATTTCACAGCTGGACCTGAATCACATCTGGACAATCATAAAGGTTGAAGGTTTTTTGTCTTGAGATTCTGAACTGAAATGTATCTTCAGCAGTGAGAGAGATGAAATGTAGTGCCATCGAGACAAACTGCTGCCAAGAAAAGGCAAAGGTGGGAAATGAAACAATCCCATTGAGTTTGGTTAACATATGCTCCAATGACAGCTTGTGTTTTACAGTCTGATTTATAGCACACATATAGAGATTCTTGCTGTAAGACTTACTAAATTATTTTTAAAGTTGTAACTGGTGTATTAAATCTATTTTTCTATTATTCTTTCAGCTTGGGAAAAACTCTTTTTCTATAGCTTAGTTCATTTGCCATATTTCCACTTCTTAGGGACTATTGGGAAGACTGGAACGGATGACCAGACAGATGACAGGACACAATCATCTTCCTTCCACTCATTTCTGCAGGGTTTTTTTTTTTTCTGGATTAAGTTCTCTGACTTCCTCTTTCAGTTTGTAGATAATTGCAGAACAGTAATGTGCACTATACTGAAGGGGGAAAAAATCTTTATCACTGTCTACCATAAAAACTCTTTTAAAAAGCTCTGGAAAGTTATTCTTTTGAACAATCACAGTGCTAAACATTCAATTTCTTTAATAAAAATGAATGCTCTCCTTGTAATTGAACAAATAATAACTTTTTATAGATTTATATTACATTGCAGGAAGAGAAACAAAAGAGAGCCAGTTTCATCAAATGGTTAAAATATTAAGCTAGAATTCAGGAAACTCTGAGTTCTAATCTGACTTTAGGCATGAAAGCTGGCTGGTGACTTTGGGCCAGCCTCTCTCTGGCAGCCCAACTCACCTCACAGGAAAATTGGAGGAGGATGTATGTTCTCTGCCTTAAGTAATTTAGGAAAATAATAAAAGCAAGATAAAAATACATTTTAAAAAATAGTGCCAGAAATAATTATATACATACTCTACATAAATAAAGTGTGTGTGTGTGTGTGTGTGTGTGTGTGTGTGTGTGTGTAAGAGGGAGGGAATGAGAAAGAGAGAGAGGGATGGAGGGAAAGAAAAAGACGCTGTTAGGAAAAGGAATCATAATATTTTTGTACAGAATAGCAATAGTACTTAGACTTATATACTGCTTCACAGTGCTTTTACAGCCCTCTCCAAGTAGTTTACAGCATATTGCCCCAAGAATCGGGGTCTCATTTTACCCACTGCAGAAGGATGGAATGCTGAGTCAACCTTGAGATTGGTGAATTCGATCTGCCAAATTGCAGTCAGCCGGCATTCAGCAGAAGTAGCCTGCACAATACAGTACTCAGGGTGCTAGACAAGAAAACATAATCTTATAGGGTTATGCCTATTGTTAGATTGCTACAGTGATTATTAATAGAATATGGGTTGAGGTCAAAATGATTTTCATTATTTCTAAAGTCCACTATAGAGTGGTGCCAGTACGTATCAGGTTCTACTTTACCAAATTTGATTTTTCCCATCCAACTAAGAAATCCATAAAGTTGAGGCAAAATTAAAACCTTTTCAATAATAGCTTTCACAATCAGTAATATTTCACCCCCATAGATAGCTGGTATTTTCCTTTGATTTAGAGAAGAAAACTTCTTTAATTTTATGTTTACTTCTCTTCTGTCATGTTCTTATAAATATTATTATTTATACACTAAATAATATTTTTTTTTCAATTTTCAAGCATTTTGTGACCTGTTTAGCATTTCTGTGAAGACTGCTTCTGTACCTGACATGAAGACCATTATTTTCCTCTAGACATAGTAATGGGTAACAAGTATAAATGCTGGAAAAATAGGGAGGTGTTTGGTTTGTTCACTGTGCTTGGGAAGATGGTTGGCAGAATTATGATTAAAAGGATATGACAGTAAAAATAAACAAAATTTGGGAAGCACAATATATCTCTATACCGGGCATCAGTCAGATTTTTGCTCTACATGTTTTTATTTTAAAAAATATCTGAATATGAAAAACAAAATGTATTAATTTAGAAAAAATATAGCATAACATGAATTATAGTTTTATATTGGCCTACTGTGGATCCTGTAAGTCAAAGAACTAACTATCAGGATCCAGAAGAAGACCCTTCTCTACTACACCACTTGCCCTTTGGAACATCCTGCCCTCCAGGATAAGAACTGCCCCTAACCTCCTATACTTCTGCAAGAGTCTGAAGACCTAATTCTGCAAACTGGCCTGGAAATCCAATGGATGGGTTCAGTTCTGGAAGTGGCTACTAGATTGGTTGCAGACTCCATCTCCCTTTCCCCTGCTCTTTGCTCCCCATATGCCCATTTTGTTTACTAGTCATGTTGTTTTATTTTTCTTTCTTTTGTTTTATTGTTCTATTTTATTTTTGCTTTGTTTAAACCTCCTTTTTATTTATTCTTTTTTTATGGTTGTGAACTGTCTAGAGTAGCTCATGGCAAGGAGGTTAACAATAACAACAACAACAACAATAATATCAAGAAATTGAAGCTTCCTGCAATAATACCAGCAGAACAGCAAATCTGTGCTACTTGGAAGATCGTACATTTTAAGAAGATACTTAGTTGATACCTAGGTTACTGGCAGCAATCCATATCAACCCCCAGTGCCAGTCAATGATATTTGGTATAAAATTTTAAATGTTCAGTTGACTGAGTTTCATGTTTAATGAATAAAAGAGATAATAATAATAACAACAATAGCAGTAGTAATAGTAGTAATAATACCGTATTTCTCCTAAAACACGACCCACCCCAAAAAGAAGGCCCAGCACTGTTTTATGCGCATGCGTTAAAATTAAGCGCTACCCCCAAAATTTGATCCTATTTAAGCGCATGTGCGGCCAGGCTTGCTGGAGTGGATGATGGCAGGCTTTTTTGGGTGAACAGCTAATGGTAGCTGGAGTGACCGTTACAGGTAGGCAAGGGTGCGCGAAGCATGTGTGTTGCTCACTCTTTTCGGCCGCAAAAGAAGCAGCCCGGTGGTCAGGCCAGGCCCTTGGGGGGAAAATTAAGAGACCCCTCAAAAAGAAGGCCTAGCCATTTTTGGGGGTCCAAAAGAAAATAAGACCCGGTTGTATTTTCGAAGAAACATGGTAGTAATAGTAATAATAATAACAACATTCTTGAGCAAGTATTTAGTTGAAGGCTGGTTGTTCAGTGTGATAAGGAAATACATGATGGAAATAAAACATGCATGAAAATAAACAGACTGCTTAGCAAATGGTATAACATTGAACAAATAGTTCAACAATGAACAGGAAACAAGAAAAAAGACTAAAATAAACAATGCACTGATTGTTCAATGTATTTATAGAAAAATGTATAAATAATGCTTGCTGTGATATGAAAAGTATCTTGATTGGGTATATGAATGTGCATGTAGTTTTCTATGCAAATGATGTTAGTCTGTTAGTTGATAATCTAAAAGATGTTACACAGATTGTATGAGGGAAGCAGATTCTAAAAAATGTATCAAAGACTAAGATAATTGTGTTTACAGGAAAAATGAAAGTTATACATAGATTTCACGTTATATATATACACACTTACAAGCTATACATAAATAGCAAAAAAAAAAAATCTAATCCTAGAATAAGTAGATATCTAAAGTTGTGTATCTAAAGATAGGAAAATAGAATGAAAAATGCTGGAAGAAAAGAAGTAAATAATAGGTGGTCCTTTGGAAAGAATTAATGTAAGTAGAAATAAATGAAAATGAATGTATACAACTTACGATCACAATTTCCATTACAAATTGATGCAATTGTAAAGTGAGTCACTACATGACTAGACCTGAAACTGGCTAAGAAGATCACAAATTATAATCATGTGAACACAGGACACTACAATAAGTCATAAATGGGAGCCAGTGACCAAGGAGGTGCAATGGTCATACTTTGAGGACAAATCATAAATATTTTTTTCTAAAGCCACTGTAACTACGAAATGTTGTTAAACAAATAGTACATAAGTCGAAGACTACCTTCATAACAGGGTGCTTCTGACTATGTAATAAGGCAACTTAGTGGTTAGAATGCAATATTGCAGGCTAACTCACTGTTCACTGCCAGCAGTTCGATCCTCCACGGGATTCAAGGCTGATTTAGCCTTCCATCCTTCTGAGGTCAGTAAAATGAGGACCCAGATTATTGGAGACAATATGCTGACACCATAACCCACTGAGATAGGGCTGTAGAGCACTATGAACTGGTATATACTGTGTTTCCTCAAAAATACGACCTACCACGAAAATAAGTCCTAGCCTGATTTTTTGGGGGTGGGTCTAATATATGCCCTACCCCAAAAATAAGCCCTAGTGAAGGGGGTAGGCGTGGCCAGCAAAGGATACAGCCCTTCCCTTCCCCAGTCACCTCATGACTACTGGGCTCCTTAACCACAGCCCGTGGATCAGCTGATCCAGTGAGGGCAAGGAGTTCTGTCTCTCCAGCTGCCAGGACCAGGAGATATTTCCAGCACACTCTTGCTAGCCCCAACCCTGCCCACAATGCCAGGCAACCTTGCAGCCGAGGCCCCTCTGTTCCACAGCTCACCTTGTAGCTATGGATAGGCAGTGAGCACAGTTTGCGCTCTGCCAGACCTGGAGCATCTGTGTTGCTTAGGCTGCTGCTACAATGAGGCAGAAAGCCATGCGGCCCATCAGAATTGGCTCCCCACTAGCCTCTATCCTACTGCTGCCTGAGAAAAGGAAAGGCAATTGTGGAAGATTGTGGGAAGCACATTCTTATGATAGAAGCAAAGCCCAGCCTGTCCGTTTCAAACGATCAAATGTCTGTATTTGTGAGAGAGAGTGCGGTGGGTGGGCAGGTGGGTGGAGCAGAGAAGAAAAATGGTGGAGAGGAAACCCTTTCAAACAGCATTGCCTGCAATTCTTGTTACTCCCCTCCATTGTTTCTCTCTCTCTCTCTTATTCTCTCTCTCACATACACACAGACATTTAATCATTTGAAAGGGACGAGCAGGGTAGAGGCAGGAGGGAGCCAATTCTGATGGGCCGTATCATGGCTTTCTGCCTCATCGTAGCAGCAGCCTAAGCAACAACCAAGCTCCGGACCTGGTGGAGTGCAAACAATGCTCTCTGCCTGCTCCAGAAAATTTTATTATTCTTTTTACTAAGTAATACAGTTCCTATCTAGAACTTTGGTATAGGCTATCACCAGAAGTGACCGGGGCTATGTTAATGTCCATAACACATAAGAATTCTACCTTATTGATTGAATTCTCTTCACAGAATATAGTTTTTATTCACTTTTATGTGAAATTCAGGGAAATGGTTTATATGACTTTTGTTATTAGTCTTCTTTGAATCCATAGCTTATTATTTCTTTGATTGTGGAGGTAACATATCTTTATTGGATGTGCGATTCAATAGTGAGATCAAAGGGTTTTGTTTATCATTCTTATTTTTCTTCTTGCCTTTTTTTAAAGGCTTGGGTGGAAGAACTTAGCAATTATTGCTTTTTATTTATTCCTCATTTCTTGTAAGGATTCTGGAGAAATCACACTACAGATCTCACTAAGATGGGGCACTGGTCTTACCTGATAAGCTCCTTCTCGGTGTTCTGAGAGAGAATCCAGGAATGGGTTAACTCCGTCTCGTAGCTCATTAGACTGAGTCTGTCAAAGTTGTGTGGACACACCTCCATTGCCTGCAGACGTTTTTGATGAAGGCGTAGTGACAGACTTGATGTGTTTCTTTTCTAATGGTGCCCACTCCTGGGTTCAGCACCCAACGATCTCCAGGGTGGGGCTGGATTCTCTCTCAGCACACTGAGAAGGAACGTATCAGGTAAGACCAACGCACCTTCTCCAGTGTGCTGATGAGAGAATCCAGGAATGGGACATACGAAAGCTGGCTTGTCCTATGAGTGGGCAGTGGTCTGATCCGGAGTCCCCGGTTCCTTGTGCACCCTCTGGAGGACTCCCCTGCCAAAGGCCACTTCAGCTGAAGTGAAGTGGTCCAGTTTCTAATGCCTTACGAACGGGAATGGAAAGGACCATGTTGCTGCTCGACAGATCTCCTCGATAGAGACCTGTCTTGCCCACGCTGCTGTCATGGCCGCGCTTCTGGTGGAATAGGCTGTTACCCGCTGAGGCAATGGAAGGGCCTGGAGTTTGTAAGCCTTGGCAATGCACATCCTTATCCACCAGTCCACAGTCGATGGTGTGACCTTATTGGCCAGTGTAGAGGGCTGGAAGGACACAAACATGGACTATCTTCCTGAAAGAGGAAGTCCTCTTGATGTATAGGGCCCTCCTAACGTCCAAGGTGTGCCACTTCTTCTCCAGGACATGAGTTGGGCCCAGGCAGAAGTCTGGCAATATTATTTCCTGAGCTCTATGGAACCAGGAATTCACCTTGGGAACAAAGGAAGGGTCCAATTGCAGGACCATCTTATTGGAGTGAAATATACATGATGGCTACAAGGAAGGCTACCTTGCAGGTGAGTAAGCGCAGGCTGGCCAAACTTAGTGGCTCAAAGGGGGCCTCGGTAAAAGATTGTAAGACCTTGGGTAGGTCCCAAGTAGGGTACCTGTGCACCACCAGATTAAATGCACCCCAATAAACCTGCGCACAGTAGGGTGGTGAGCAAGGGACTCCAGATCTCCACACGGTAAAATTGAGGACAGTGCTGCCACCTGTCTACATATGGTATTAGGGGACAGGCCCTAATACCTAATGGACAATTCATGGAACATTTTGTGAACAGTCTTGATTTCATGCAAGAAGAGGACTTAATGATGGCATACTTGACTGGTCGGTTGTTGGAGGAGGAGCAGATACATCTGGAGACGAGACCAAGAAAGGGAGGAGAGAGCATTCAACACAAACCAGCATCTGCAACAGTCCAGGATGCCAGAAGAGCAGCTGAAAGAGTTAACTTTGCAAAGAGATGCTACACATATGGTTCTACTGAAGATCTCCAGAGATGCTGTCTTGAGAGGAGAAACAAAGGGGCAGCAAGACAAGGGAGCAGAATTAATCAGCAAACATGGAGCGGTTCTCCAGTGTCATTTTCCATGGCAGCGTCAACAACTGAACACAACAGGAATATATGGTTGTTGGACAGAGGGGCAAGCCAACATATTGTTAATGATCCACATGTGTTTTCTGGTTTGAAACCAGCAAGGAAAATGTGGGTTAGTCTTGCTGATGGACAGAAAGCTGCTGTAAAGGGGGAAGGTAATGTGTATCCTACATTGTACAATGTGTTATATGTACCTGCTGTAGAGCATACTTTATTAAGTATAATCTATGTTAGACAGGCAGGGGTATGAAATAATATTTGCTGGGGGACTATATACAATTAAGAAGAATGGACAGGTATGTGCACAAGGTGTTAAAAAGGATGGTCTGTATGTTCTGGGAATGCAAGAACATAATTGTGCATGTGTACTTAAAAAGGTTTACTGTATATACCTGTTACATAGAAAATTAGGGCATGCAGGTTGTAACATGTTGAGGAAAATGCCAGAAATAGCTGAAGGGCTGAAATGTAATGCATGTAAAGTTTATTCTGTACGTAAAGAATCAAAAGCTAACATGTATCCTGCAAGTAAGAAATACTCAAGGAAAACAAACAGAGGTATACCTAGGAAACCTGAAGGGTATAATAAAGGTTTACATCCTGAGAGGTTCAAAGCTGGTGGGTTAGAGCAGGTGGTATTCATAATGAACCCTGTAAATAAGGTTAAGGATAAGGATAAGGATAAGGATAAGGATAAGGATAAGGATAAGGATAAGGATAAGGATAAGGATAAGGATAAGGATAAGGATAATTTTATTTCTATACTGCCCCTCTCCCGAGGAACTCGGAGCGGTGTACAGCCAGGTAAAACACAATACAAATATCACAATTTAAATTTAAAAAATTCTTAAAAGTATTACATTTAAGGCCAAAATTAGTTAAAAATCTCCAAAAAATTAAGAACTCTGAATTTAAAACTCAATTATGAAGCTAGCCCTGCCTGTCGGAAGAGCAGGGTCTTAAGAGAACAGCGGAAAACTCGGAGGTCAGAGATCTTGCGTATGTCCGGGGGCAGTTCATTCCAAAGGGCAGGGGCTCCCACAGAGAAGGCTCTCCCACTGGGTGTCGCCAGCTGACATACCAGGAAATAGGATCATGGTTAGTGCCTAAGGAACAATTTGATAAATGGAGGAAGCCGAAAATAAAGGGATTGATAGGCAGGCAGATAAACCAAAGTGAGGGAACTTTGATAGGCAGGCAGATAAACCAAAGTGAGCTAAGGCTAAAGAGAAAGCAATGGTATCCAGCCAAGGGATGGTAAACAGAATGTAATGATGATTAATGAGACAGAGTGTACAGAGTCACCAGATAATAACCGTAGGAGTAAGTCCAGCTATAGTAGTAATGATGTGTGTAGCAATGAGAGTAGGACCTGAAGCAGGAGGCATCTCCATAATGGAAACAGAGAGCAGCGTGCATATGTTAAAGCATACAATGTTAATTATGAATCAAAGCTATTATGGAATGTTGTTATCGGAAAATGTTATTGAATGTAAATGTAACTGAAGACATTGCTACATGTATAATAATGGCGACAGAAGATCACATTAGGAATAGAAGGTAACATGTAGGCATTGTAACCATGTAGAAATATTGAACAGTAGACAGATTGATTTGTTAAATGTTCTGGAGTATCAGCTGTATAGCTTTAACTGGGAGGAGTGTCAGGTGTAAAGAGTTAATAACTGTTGGCTGATGGGAAGCTGTAACCAGAGGCATCCGGAAGCTGATGCAATAGAATGAGGCAGCAGAGTTACTGCCACTTTAAGAAACTGGGTCAGAAGCTGCCTATATAAGGGAAGCCATTAGAGGGCGTTTCCCTTCTCCTCAAGCCTTCTCCTCATGCATTCTCCTCATGCATTCTACTTCATGTTCTCCCGTTGTATATCTCAATTGCTCTCCATGTGTCAGTAGCTGTAAAGGTATTTAACCACATATAAGTCTGTAAATATTTAGCTGTAGATAAAACCACTGTTATTTATCTAAAGGCTCTGTGTGCTGTGTTTTGCTCCTGGGTTTATCTCAGAAACTAGTGCTCTGTGGTATCCCCTGGCAGAGCAGGGGTAAATGTGGCTTCTGTGACAGGCCTCATCCTTCCCAAAGGCTGTTCCCAATTTCCTGCTGTTGGAAGCAGGTTTGACAGGGAATTCAAAGAGGCCTCATTGCTGTCAGGCAATGCTGAGAAGCTTGCTCTCCAGTGCCATCCGGTGACCAGGCCTGGGAGCATAGCTTGCTTATTTGGCATGCCTTGCTTTGAAACTCCAACAGTTGTGGATAAAATTGGCGGGAAATGGCAGGTTCTCCCCTGGGAGATACTATCTGACTCTACCATTCAGCCTCTTTTTGCCCTTTAGCGATCTGCCAATCTAGTGCCTTCTGACGCCTCCTGGTGTCCTTTTCTTCAGCCTTAGAGGTCTTCTGTGAGGCAACAGCCCTTGCCTTAAGCTTGGCAGCTGCTTCTTTAAACACAACTCTGGGTGCTGAGGAATTGCTTTTAGGGCCTTGAGAGTCGGCTGGTAAGGTCTGCTCCTCACCACCTGTCCTTTTCTCCCAGCAGCTTGCATCTGTGCTCTCAGCCATTTTAATGGCAGCCCGTCAAAGCAGATTCATTCCACAGGAACACTGCTGTTAGTGCGGTGAAATCTCTTGACGCTGCAGAGTTTGCCTGGGAAATTGGGCAGGGACTCAGATTGCCTCCACCAGCGGTGGGAATCAAGAGGGCTTTTGGTCGCTACTTCGTTCCCACCTTCCACGAATGCTAAAACGCCAGGATCGCCGCCTGTCAGCTGTGTGATTCTTTGGCTGACAATAGTATTGAGCAAGCTCTTTCACGCTACCACGGAATGCAAGAGTGCTCCTGCCAAAGTCCCCAAGCCCTGGCCGTCAGAGGTATCAAGCAAGCTCTTTCACGCCGGCCAGTTCGAAAGAAGGAGTACCTTCTCGGCCTTTCGCAGAATTGAGCCACGGCTCTTCATGCTGGAAATAATCCTCAGAAGTGTCTCCTGTCAGCTAGGAGAATCCAGGAGTAGTATTTTGCTTGAGAAAGGTTGAAAAAGGTGAAGTTCAATTCTGACACATCTTGTGGCTAAAGACTGAGTAAAAAGACTGGGGATTGCAGGCAATGGAGGCCACACAACTTTGACAGTCTAATGAGCTACGAGACGGAGTTAACACATTCCTGGATTCTCTCGTCAGCACACTGGAGAACTATAATATTCAATCACTACTTCTGAATTATATATTTTCTAAATTATAATCTTTGACATTAAAAAAAACTTTAACTCTGGCTTTCCTTGCCATCATCCATTTCAGTGAATCTCTTGCATTTTCCCTGCCCTTTCACTATGAAGTTCTCCTTATCTCCTTCAAAATGTTCAAACTATATATTTTCCATTATAAATGTCTCTACAGAAATTTGAAGGATGTACAAATATTGATGCCCATGAACCTGAATACAATTAAAAGTAATTCTTTCTATAAAGCTGATCTGTCCTTTTTTGTTTTTAATGAATCCAAAAACAGGTTTAAATTTATGTAAAAGTGAATGTGGTATTCTTTCAGTTGACATATCAGAGTCCCAAGCTATTTACCTTATACTATATTTGAATCATGGACAATAAAGTGTTCTATAACGAACTCTGTTTGATTACATTTCTAGTGTCCAGCTGATTTGGTGAGAGAATAACAACACTGTTTTGATTTTCTATGCTGCATATAATGAATGTCGGAGGGCAGGATCCCATGAATTATATGGATTATTTCCAGGATGGTCCACATGAAAGGAGAAATCATAATTGTCAAGCTAAATAATATCCCAGCATTTGTGAAGCAGCTGAGTCATTATAACAAAAAGTAGTGGAATCTCATATGATATTTTTTTCGGTGTTGCTGATTTAGTGATTTTGTTCAAATTTACTGATGTTTAAGTTGTCTAAAAGGTTGCCACCTTTCAGGGTATTTATTTGCTTGGTTTAAATTAATTAGGACAGAATATAATAGACTTAATAATTTTATTTAAAAAATAATCCAAGGTTTTGGCACTGAAACAGTGCTCTTCTGAAACTATGATATATCAGGGCCTTTTATTCTATATATTTGGACTTAGATCATGCATTAATAAATTTGGGTTACTTGGTCATTGCAATTAATTTTCTGTGTTGACATACACAATGGCCACAATCCTCAAGGTCCATATGTGGATGGAAGCACCTGGATTTTCCCCTTATTTCATTTTCTGGGATGTATGTGTACAAGTGTTTTTCCTTCAGCAACTGTCCTTGCCAAATTTCTTTCTATGCTTGAGGAAGTTTAAGAAGTGGTTTGTTTGTGGTTTGGCTAATGAAAATAGATGAAAAAACCTGGACAAAAATGCATAATTTCTCTCAAGGGCAAACATTGTTTTTCTGCCCTGAGAAACTGTATAAATGTAAATCACCTGATTCCAATGGTTTTTACCATATATTTATGTAGCTTTGTGCAAATTAGGGTGATTATTTTATAGCTGGAGACAGGACTGGATTACATACCACAGCCACATCTGTGCTGCATGCTGCATTTTACTTCCCCTTCCCCAGATGATGTAGGATAAGGACATTGATTATATCAAGGTATCAGTGTAGTAGCTAGTCATTTCTAATAAGTAACAAATACAGCTTTTAAAATCTTCCATTACCTTATATGCAATAGACAATATAAATCTACAATTATGGGACTGAAACTGACATATTCATTTTTTCTCTAAAAGTCCTTGCCCTTACCAATATCGCTACAGTACTTGTTAAAAATAAATCAAATGTACTTTCTGACAATATACAAGATCTTATTAGCCAGAAAAATGTACTCCTTGGTATAACCCATCTCATTCTGTTTCACATCAGAACTGACATTGTGGGCTATGATATAGTACAATCATGATATTGGCCAACTGAATTATGCTTCATTGAATAGATTGCTCCAAATAACAGTATTTGAAACAACAGTAACAAAAGTTAGTGAATGATCTAATATTATTATGTATCAATCTAGTAAAAAGCAAACTTGCTGGAAAATGTATTTTTGACCTACAACAACCTTATTTCAATTTTCGTGTACCAATAGGTATACAAAAAAAATCCTGACATTAAAAAATGTAAAAGTAAAGGTTTTTCCCTTTACATCATGTCTGACTCTAGGGAGGCGCTGCTCATCCCCATTGCCTATCTGTCTGGAGACATTTCCATTGTCATTTGGCCACATAACTATACACTGAAGTACATGGAATGCTGCTACCTTCCCACTGAAATGGTACTATTTATCTCCTCGCATTTGCATGCTTTCAAATTGCTAAGTGGGCAAGAGATGGGGAAAGTAATGGGAACTCACCCCATCATATGGCACTTGGGTCTCAAACCTAGGCTATCAGCTTTCCAGCTGACAAGTTCAGCATCTTTAACTGCTATGTATACATATTTTATTGTCACCTTCAGTCAGGCTGGTCTTTAAAAGATTTACCATTGAAAATATGGTAAATATGTTTTCTTCATGTCTCTGGCTTACTTTTAGAGTATTAGGTTAGAAATTTTTTTTACAGCAATACAGCAAATTTATGTTTCTCATATCTTTAGCAAACTATTGGCTGATTATGGGCCATCGAGATGATGTCGACTTTTAATGACCACATAGATCTATCCTGTTGGTCTATCCTGCTGCTGATCATTCTCTTCTTTTCAACCTTCTGTTATTCATGCCTTTAGAGCTTTTTCAGGGAGCTTAGTAAACCATACTGGACAGATAATATACCCCTGCTCTTAGAAGTTTCACTTTATGAACAGTCAAGACGTCTCATCTCAATCTACGACAAAGACCAAATGAGACTATAAACAATGAAATATACAATTTCTCTGATCATCTATTCTCCTGGTACCGAGTGAACCCTTCACTTCAGAATGATGTTCAGATTTGGTCTGCAACACTATTTTACCTGAGATAATGAACTAATTGTTATGCAGCCCACTTCCACAAATTATTTTCTGGCAAAAACGAGACAAGTAGCCAACTTAAAAGAATATTATTGTATATAATGCGCTGAAACATTAAGGTAAAGTTATTGTGAACTGAATCTCTGGTTCTTCTAATTTTGTGAAGAAGAAAAATTTACCCCTATGCAAAAGTATAGCATATGAGAGAAAGAATAAAATTATACATCTTCAGAAAATTATACATGGAAAGTGGACAAAGGATGAATGAATGCATGAAGTTGGGCCTTATCACTGCTTATTCAGCCCAACACCTACCACTTAACATTGCTTTCCCAGAGATTTCCTAGAAGGGACGCAATGGCTCAGTGGCTAAGATGCTGAGCTTGTCAATCAAAAGGTCGGCAGTTCAGCAGTTCGACTCCCTAGTGCTGCATAATGGGGTGAGCTCCCGTTACTTGTCCCAGCTTCTGCCAACCTAGCCGTTCGAAAGCACGTAAAAAATGCAAGTAGAAAAATAGGGACCACCTTTGGTGGGAAGGTAACAGCAGTCCATGCACCTTTGGCATTTAATCATGCCAGTCACATGACCACGGAGACGTATTCTGACAGCGCTGGCTCTTCGGCTTTGAAACGGAGATGAGCACCACCCCCTAGAGTCAGGAACGACTAGCACATATGTGCAAGGGGAACCTTTACCTTTACATAGAGATTACGTTTCTTAACAGATGCTATTCTGAAATAAATCTAGAAGACTGAAAATCACCAAGCATATAGCTGACTTTCCTGCCAGATGAGATTTGTGATTGTCCTTGTCTAAAGGACAGCGTGCCTATAGAAATGTTTTTTGAAGTTGTTAATGTTTATTTTTATTTTTGATTTTTGAATTAAAACTAAATGAAAAGAAACAAATGAAAGATAGATGTTTATAAAAGGCAAAATGAAAAAAAGCTTCTTATGCTATGTGCAAATAATATAGCAATAGCACTTATGTACCGCTTCAGTGTTTTACAGCCCTCTCTAAGCAGTTTACAGAGTCAGCATATTGCCCCCCACAATCTGGGTTCTCATTTTACCGACCTTGGAAGGTTAAAAGGCTGAGTCAAGCTTGAGCTAGTGAGAATTGAACTGAAGTCAGCTGGCAATCAGGTATAGGACACTGTTGTACTATCCCATATTTCTGCAAATAGGACATACACATCAGCATCAAGGAGCAAAAGACCTTGCCTAATTTTTTTATGGCACTTGACTGCAGTGAAATTGCTACGAACTCTTTGTTCGGGAATATTTGTTTCCAATGACCTTAGGATACATTCACCAATGTATGTTACTGTACTTATCCAAGTTAGCACAATGATAGATGTATTTATTGCTTGTCACTTCGTTTTTCCATCTCAACAGTTTAAGTAAAAATTGGGTAGGATGTCAATGGAGTTAAATGATTTTTTTCTAAAATTTTTGCGAAGTTTCCATTAACTTACCTTGGAAAGAATACAAATGTCTCCATTTGCCAACCATTAATCTTTTAATGGTTGGCAAATGGAGCACTAAATTTGTGTGAATATTTTTTCAAAAAGTTAAGCAATTTTTATCATCTTCACAAATTTTCAACTAGTAATATGGCAAAATAATTTTGTGTCCTTTAATAAGAATATATTTCATTTTGACAAGTAAAAAGAATTAAAATAATTATAAAAGCACTTATTAATCAAGCAAAAGGATCAGTAAATAAAGTTACTGTATTGTTGTGGCCCAAGCCTAAAAGCAGTAAAATTCCAAATTTCAGAATTAAAGCTCCAATATCAACATACAAGAGAGTGCAGTTCAGCCAAAATGTTGGAGATGTGAATGTTTGGATGCTACGTATTATCATGTTTGGTGGACCTGTAGGAAAGTTAAGGCTTTTTGGATAAAAATATGGTGGGTCATGCAGAATGTTTTGAAGAAAAAAATTCAATTTTCTCCACAATTGTTTTTATTGGGCATAGTTAAGGGTTTTACACGGGATGAAACAAAATTAATATTGTATATGATAACAGCAGCAAGATTGTTGATAGGTAAATATTGGAAGAATGAAGCTTTGCCTACTATCGAGGAATGGACTTCGAAGATGGCCAGTTTTGCAGAGATGGCGAAGATTTCAGCATATTTAAAAGATTGTTCACAAGAGACTTATGAATGGGAATGGAAAAGGTGGATAGAATATGTTCAGAAGAAAATACCAAATTAGAAAGTATCAAATAGCTTTTATTTGAAAACAATGTATTAGAAATATTTTAATATAAAGAGACAAAGAGGGAAAATTATGTAGGGGGAGGGATGGGTTCAGGTATATATATCAGTGTTATTAGTTATGAGTACATAATAGGGAAGTCTGGGGGGGGGAGGGTTAGGGAGGGTTAGGGAGGACGGGAAGTTTGGGGAGGGAGGTGAGGGGGTGAAAAAAGGGGTGAAAATGTAATTGTAAAACTTTTGCAATAAAAAAAAAAAAAGAGAGTGCAGTTATATAAACGCAAGGCTGGCATAACAAAGTATTTAAATATTTGAGATTTGGATTTAGTTAGTTAGTTAGTTAGTTAGTTAGTTAGTTAGTTAGTTAGTTAGTTAGTTATGCTTTGAATTGTTTTTCATTTATGATCTTAAGCCAAAGAGCAATTTTTTGATTTTAATCTTGCCTTCAGTTATTTTCTTTGGGCTTTTTAAAAATTGTTTACAAAGAATTATACAGCACCAAGTGACGGGACTAAATAACAAATCATCAACTAATTTCATCTGCTTAGCACATGTTCCATGATATCATTCTAAGCTGAATAATCAAATTTTAAATGAAATTGCAACACAAAACTCCACAATAAGAAAAGGGAATTCTTTCTACCTCTTACTCTAAAAATATTTTAGACTGTGTAGCAGTTTTGTGTCTATTGTTCGGTTATTCTTACATTGCCCATTTTAAAAAAAGAACCTCTCTTAAGTCTTTTGTATAGCACATTGACTTTGGTCAATATTAGGAAGGAATACTAAACAGAACTATGAAATTTCCGAAAGAAATCTCATATAGAAGTACAATTTTCCTGCACTGCAAGATTAGAAGAAAGAAATGAATAGAAATCACACAAAAACAAATGTTAGTTAAATGGTAGGAAAAACCTTCTAATGGTAAGTACTTGTTTCAACAGATAAACTCTCATAGAACATTTAAGCACAAGTGTGATATTCCTGGACATTGTTGAAATACCACTCACAGCATCCCTTAGGCAATATCAATTACAATAAACCACAATAATGATAAATGACAAAATAACAAACGTTCATATGGTGACACCATCTAACAAATGTAACCATAGCATACACAAGTCTTACACAGATACATAAGTGACTGCATTTGCAGGATATTGCCTTCGCATATTTTTGCTTCTTGCATCCTTCTATCTCCTTCATGCAGATACCCAGGCTGAGGTTTGTAGCCAGTAATATCTGGGTGCCACAAAGGGGCTTTTAAATTTCTGTGACTAAGGAAACACTTCTGCTTTTTACTTTCTTTATTTACAGTTCATGACTGAACAGATATCACAAAACTACTCACACCATATCAATGGTTATTTTTATTTCCAGTCACTGTCTCAAGTAAATGACTTTTCCTTTTGTCCTCATTTTGGGCATCTATTATTAAAATGTCAATGTGAATGGATTCAATCATTGTTCTGGGCCAGTAGTTGATTGAATATCAGAGCCAAAGAAGAGTTACAGTATGGTGTAATGATCCTAATACAGGACTGTTTCAGACTTAACTAAACTAACATCACTATTAACTAAGTTATTCAAATTGATTATAGAATAGAGGGCTACCTCTCCTTTCTCATTTTCAAAACACAGATGAAGAGCTAGAGCAACCATGTGAAAATGTAGTCTATCCATCTCCTTGTTATCTTTCATGAGTGAGATGAATAGGAATGGGAAAAACTTCAGTAATGCCACTCTGAGATTAATGATTCTAATGAAAGGCGGGGGGGGGAGGTAACAATCTCTCTGCCTCCTTCATAGTGTCTGGATCGATTCAGTCTATGTGATTGAATAAATTATGTTCTTCTGGTGAATGCTAATACATCACTTGCTCAGCAATATGTATCCAAGAAAAATGTAAAATAATGTAAAGCAAGATAGTTTTGCATGTTCACAACCATATGGAGATATGCCCGTAAACAGGTTATGAAGCAACATGATAGCTTGAAAAGAAATACAACTGCTTTATTGATTCAAAGAGAACTGCTCCATATATATATTTCTGCATATTACAATACATCTTTTGAACCAGTTGCACTTTGATATGTTTGATAAATTTGATAAATTCACAACTAATTTGCCATGGCCACCTACCAAAGGCTGTGCACCAGAGGTAGTATTCAGCCAGTTCGCACCAGTTCAGGAAAACCAGTAGGAAAAATTTGACCTGGTTCACCAAACCGGTAGTGATGTCTGGCTGGTCATGTCCCCATCCTGGTCACCCTGTCGCCGCTCGCTTGCTGTGCCTGCCCAACACTCGCTCGCCCCACCTGCCCGCCGCTCGCTCGCTCGCCTCGCCCATCCCAGCTCTATATGTTGCCTTCGCCACACAGCCCAGCTAATTGCCTCACCAGTTGCCTCTGCGCCTCACCCGCTCTCTCTGCTCTGCTCGCTCACCAAAGGTAAGCATGCTGCCAGCTCGCCCTACACCTTGAGTCGGGGCACCAGGGCCATTCCCTGAGGCCCCAGAGCCGCCACCCACCTTGGCCAGTTTGGGGAATACGCCATTCCCCAGCTCCAGCCTTGCCCCAGAGCCACCGCCTGATTGCCGCCTGTTGTCCCTTTGCCAGTCGCATATGTCGCCCCATTTCCCCTTCTTCAGAGGCCCTGGCCCCAGCCCTGCTTCCTCCCCCACGACTACTTCTTTATTTGGGCTTACCTTCCTCCCGTGGCTGGTGGCAGAGGGGAAGGCAAGCCAGGGCTGATCCGTCACTGCTGGGCTCTCTACCAGGCCACATCTCGCCCCCTTTGTCACGAGATGCCTGCACAGCCACCTCTTTTTCGGTACAAGAAGCCTCCCAACTGCCGCCTCTTTGCCAGACGGAATCGAGCTGGCAGCGGTGGCTGGCTGGAGGCTTCTTGCGCCGAACACTACCGGAAGTCTCGAACGCACCAAAAAAGCCACTGCTGTCACCGCCCTGTTCTTCGCACTGGCCACACACACACACACCATTACCCGATGTGCTGGAGCAGAAGGACTTGCCCTGGCAGGATTTTGGAAATTTAATTTTGTCATTATTATTGTTGTTCTTCCTGCTATTTTGTTATTAATATAGTACATAGATGACAGTTTAATAGCTTAGTAGTTTAAAATTCTTTGGACCTCTTTCACAAGGAGGTGGGAAACTAATATTATTGTAATATATTAATTGCATTCAACTAGGAAGGACAGTATGCTATATACGTCTTTTTAATGTATTTTGTTTGTTTCTTTAAAAAATGATGTTTTGTATCTTAACTTTTTCTGAGTAAAATAAAAATAGATTTTAAAAAAGGAATTTCCATTTCTAAGCTAGATGATTGCAAAGTGAGTCATGTTTTATTTTATAGTATTTTTTTGCCATGGTGATTAAGTGAATCACCATGCTAATTAAGTGAAGCATATGGTTGTTAATCAAATTCGGCTACTCCCATTGACTTTACTGAACACACAAAACAAGCTTATTTATTGTTTATTTAACAATATTCTAATCTATAGATGATTGATTCAAATTCTTGGAACTATATTCTAGCATTTAAATTCTTCCATGATTATGAATAAGGAGGTAGTTTCCATAATTATCATACACAAGTGTCACACATTCCTACGTGTAAACATATAGGAATGTACAAATATTTAAATGAATAGAAAGTAGAATGAAAATAAAATTATTCCCATCTATTACTTAACTTCTCCAATGAGTAAGAGGGACATTCTTCTTCAATAATCATTCCATGTTCAGAAGCAATTTGTAGTCCCTGGGACACTTTGTGATTTTTATTAGTATATTCAAAATATATCAAGTATTCTTCTTCATAAACACAAAGGTTGACATATGATAAAAGAAAAAATCATGGAACATGAACCAAAGAATCTTACATACAATCACAGATCTAAACACAGTATCATACTGTTTCAAAATTTCCATCATGTATATTTCTGATAGCATTTTAATATTTTCATGTAAATGGCACAAAGACATAATCTGAAGTATACCTACAAATTAATAGTTTTGGAGTATCTTCAAACTTTAAGGGCATACATTTCAGTAAGAAGATTTATAGAAATGGAACATTCTTAAGGATTTCAAATTTCATCAGAAAATAAATAAATAACAATGCTTACTTTTCCATACCTCTTAACCAACTAATTCCCTTTAAAGATAGCAACCAGTACACATTATCCATTCTGGATCATTCTCCATCAGCTGTTAAGCAGATTTCACAGAAACTATAGCACCCTGGCAGATGACCTGAATGTGTTTTACTTTAGGTTTGAGAGAAAACTACTGCGAACTATCTCCACAATCCCCATCTCAGACACACCAACAGCTAAGCCCAGGGGTGGGATCCTACTGTTTTAACAACCGGTTTGCTAAGTGCGTGCTTCGAGTGCACAATTTGGAGAAAACTCATCTTCCGCATTGCTGCCAGTAAGGAAAACAGCTGAGGCGCGGCAATCCACTCTGCCGGGCCGATCAACTGGGCTTCAGAAATGGAAATATAGGTGAATATAACGCAGGGGTGGGCGCGCCCACTTCAAAATCGAAGTGAACAGGTTTGTTCACAGCTGATGGTCGAAGCTAATAGTTTGCCCAAACCAGTCTGAACTGGTAGAATCCCATCGCTGGCTAAGCCTCCTACAACCTACCCCATTCCATTGGGCCCACCACCACTGGTGATTACAGAGAATGAGGTGCAAGGTCGATTTCACAGACAAAAGCTAGAAAAAGCACCAGGCCCAGACAAGATAACTCCTTCTTGCTTAAAAGCTTGTGCTGACCAACTGGAACCCATCTTCATCCACATCTTTAATAAATCACTAGAGATGTGATATGTTCCTTCTTGTTTCAAATGCTCTACTATCATCCCAGTACCGAAGAAACCCTCCATCAAGGAACTGAATGACAGTTCACTTCAGACCGTGTTGCTCTAACATCTGTAGTTATGAAGACCTTTGAAAGACTAGTGCTGGCCCACTTGAAAATCATCATGGAACCGCTGTTAGAGCCTTGCAATTTGCCTACCGAGCAAATAAATCGACAGACTTAATAGTGAGTGCCATACCATGTGCATTAATCAAACAGGTGCAAGAAAGCAGGGGCAGTCAGGCACAACACAGATTATGTAGACAGTAAACATAGGGTCAATCAAAATGGACTCAAATGTCTATACACCAATGCACAGAGTATGAGGAATAAACAGGGTGAATTAGAAATTTAAGTAAATGAAGGCAGATATGATATTGTTGCCATTACAGAAACTTGGTGGGATGAAACCCACAAATGGAACATACAGCTAGAGGGAAATAAATTATTTAAAACTGACCAAATAAAAGAGGAGGTGGAATTGTACTATATATATAAGAAATAATTATATCTCTACAGAAATAGAGCACAACAATGATGATAATTATCTTGAATGCATTTGGGTCAATATTAAAGGGGGGGGAATGACATTGCCATAGGTCTATACTATAGGCCACCCAACCAAACAGAGGAAGTAGATGAATTTTTTGCTAGTCAGATAACTAAGGTATGTAGGAAGCACATCACAATAGTAATGAGGGATTTAAACTACCTTGACATCAAACTGGAGAAAGCGAGTACTGCAGGCTACTTCTGCTGCCGGAGACGCTCCCGGTAGGCCTGCTTTTAATGAAACTCTATCAGCTTTTTAGTTTCTTTCTCCCACATATTTCTTTCTCCCACATATTTCCCCTGTGAAATAATTTAAACAATTTAAACAATTCTGAAAATAGAAGATAGCAAAGAAGTGGGAGTGGAAGATAAGCCGCTGTTTTTACCTCCATGGTGCCTCGGCTGAGACCATCATCAAGGCCTACTTTAACTACGATTGCCGAGGGAGGATAAATTGTTGCGATATTTAATTTCTCTGAGAGATACTGGATCAATTATCTACCAAAATGGTAAAGAAAAGTAAGAGGCAGAGATCTTACTCTCTCTCCCCAAAATCTATGACAGAGTTTAACTACTCCAAGCCTCTTAAACAGCTTAAATTGGACGACTTTATGGAGAGGTGTAATCCAGAACCCCAAGCCAAACTTCGAACTTTGTCTCCGTCGACTGTATCATTGGGAGAGGGAGATACAGAAAGGGAGCTTTTTTCCCAGATTTCAGATTTAAACTCACCTGCTAGAATGGATGATTTTTCAAGCGTTATCCCCTCTCCTACTTCTAGCTATTTAAGAGAAGTTCCGACATATTCAGACCCCAGAGAGGTGGTCTGTACTCAGAGCATGTTAACTGCGCATACAGTAGATTCAATATATGACCTACTGACATCGATCAAAAGAGACATCGAGAGGATCTTTCAATATTTAAATAACCCTCACCCTGCAGCTAAGGAAGGTGAGACTGCACACCTTCCCGATGCGCGGAGAGAGTGGAAGGGTTTAAGATCTCAATCCAAACAACAAAGCATTCCAAGTACTGATGTCAACCCTCATCAAGGAAGAAGGTTGTTAAAGAAACAAATTGCTTTAAGGATAAGGAAAATCCCATGCAATAGAGGACGATGGACTTCAAAGGAAAGGATAATTCTCTCACTTGCACAGCTATTGAAATCTGATCCTTTATTAATAAATCTACTCAGATATGAAAAACTTCCCCAGCATAGCAATTGTGTTCGATTAATACTGCATTTTGACAGCAATACTATTCCGAATGCTGTAATGAAAAGAAAAGGATCCCTGCTCAGATTTGAAGTCATTCCTACAAAAGTCTTCTCGAGTGGGTCTATTAAACCGCTTTTACAAGGACTCAACCAAACTTCAAAAATGGTATCTAGGAACCACTTTGCTACCTCCAGGGTCTTTCCTCTAGAATCCGGAAAAACTATGGAGACAGACCAGACCAGGGAGGTCCCATATATGAAGGCAAGTACCGATAAGCGTGAGGATGTTATAATCAGCAAATTTGTCTTCTTGTCTCCAAAGGAGAAAAGGTCGATGTTAATTGAATTTGACTTGTTAAGATCTTCACTAGCAGAAGCCTTAACGAGAAAGCTGTCCAAGTTGGAAAAACGGGGAAAGCATGATCAGACAAGGCCTAGAGTTGTTAAGTCCGTTCAGCGGGATAGAAGGGAAGGCAAAAGTCTTTTCAAAGAAACAAAGACCATGAACATAGCAGCAGAAGTTCACCCTCCCCCAAGTGTGCAACTGCCCTCACCTGTCTTGTCTTCCTTAAGAACGGGTGAGACACTTCCGCAACAACCAGAAGCCACTTTTGACTCCTTTGGCACTCCAGAGAAGGTGGTAGTAGTAATTCTGGGCCCCTCCTCCAGAAGGGTAGAGGGAGAGACACAAGGAGTAGTGCCTCAGGGTGACTGACTAGACAACAAATGGCCAATAACTAGGGCATCTTATATCCCTAGCCTTTCCCTCCTGTCCTGCAATATAGCTGGCTGGAAAGGCACTGCAAACCGGATGGATCTTATAAAACTGATTTCAACACATGATCTCATCCTCCTTCGAGAAACCTGGCTGACTACTAATGATCTACAGATCAGCTTACCGGGCTTTGCCTTATGGCATAAACCAGTAGGCAAAGTCAATTTAAGAAGGAGGGCAATTGGGGGCCTAACCACAATGGTTAAAAGGGATACGGGATGGAAAGGTGAAGAAATTTCTTTAGACTCTCAATTCCAATATATTCTGCCTATTAGATTTTCGTTCAGGGGGACAGACTTAATCTTAATTAATGTATATATTGCTCCTTTTTCACTCCACCTTCTAGGAAGGGATTTGTGGGATGAATTAGATTCAGTATTAGCTACTTTAAAGGGAAGCTTTCCCCAAGCAAAAATTATATTAGCTGGAGATATAAACACAAGACGAGGCCCCTCAATGAAGAGCTATGCTAAGCGAGGCCTGGTACCAACTGGATACTTTTATAATGAGTTCACCTGGTCCTCAATGGACAAGAGGGCCAATAAATATGCCCAGAGGTTTATGCATATAATAAATATGCTCTGCTATTTATGAATGATATGCAAGTACTTAGTGGCCTAAGTGAGGGGTATATATATCCCTATACTTTCTCGTCCAACAAAACATCAACCTCTATTGATTATATTTGCACTTCCTCTAATTTAGTACACCATTTTTCAGATGTAAGAGCTATATTTAGAGAGGAAAGTGACCACTTTCCCATCACGGCTCTGGTTTCACTCTCTTCAGAAGTTAGGCCTCATTTAAGAGAGGAAATTGACACCTTAGTAAACGCCCAGGTTTATAACTACAAAAGGTTATATTGGCACAGACTTGATGTTGAATCTGTGACCACTTATCTGGGCTCAGACGAAGCCAGGCAGCTAGCAAAGGAAATTTCCCAATCTAAGCCCGGAGACAACACCCCAATACCAGTTTATATAGAGCTAACTTCTACTCTTAAGAACTTAATGATCCAGAATGATAGCAAAGTAGATGAGATCTCTAGAAAGTGGTTTGATGACGATTGCCATAGATTGAAGGCAAATCTAAGAGCCGCAGTTAGGAAAATTAACTGGTCCAGACAGGATGGTGATTATTCAAATATGGTTCAACTCAGGAGAGCATACAAATCCCTCCTGAAAAACAAGAAAAGTAGCTATAACACCAGGATATGGAAAGAGGTAGAAATGGCAGCGAAATCCCAATTCCTTACGATCTTTTGGCACAAGATAGCCGGTATATTGAAACAATGTTCCCCATTCATGGACACTGATATATCAGCAGTAAAAATGGGAGAAGCACTATCTTGCTTTATTTGATGGTAACAATACAACAAATGTCTTGCAACTGGATATTCTCCAGCAGGAATTAAGGAAATGTCCGGAATGGACACCAGTTACCTCTACTGAAGTAAAACATATAATACAATCCTTAAAGGCCGGAAAGGCCCCCGGAGAGGACTTGCTGCCTCCCGAACTCTTTAGGTCCAGCATTGATTTCTGGGTACCGGTGCTGGTAGCACTGTTTACTTATATCAATAAAGTAGGGATAATCCCTGAAGGGTGGAGGTTAGCTATAGTTTTTCCAATTTTCAAGAAAGGTGACAGAGCCGCCCCATCTAACTATCAACCCATCAGCCTTCTCAATATAATTTCAAAAATGTATACGAAGCATCTGCTAAATAAAATAGACGACTGGTGCTTGGATAAGGAAATTCTGGCAAATGAGCAGGCAGGTTTTAGATCAGGTAGGTCTACCATTGACAATTGTTTTGTCCTTTCCCACTTAATTAATAAATACAAGACCCAGGGGAAAAAGCTGTATACCGCCTTTATTGACCTTACCGCTGCTTTTGATTCTATAGATAGGAACCATCTGTGGAGGAAACTACAAGCCATGGGGATGGACCCCAGACTTATTTTGTTGATCAGACTCTCTATACTAAAACGGCAATTAGAGTCAGATATGCGGCAAATGGGGCCTCAACAAACAGCATACCGACAACTAGAGGAGTGAGGCAGGGCTGCCTGCTGGGCCCTACTCTTTTTAACCTTTATATAAATGATATCCCAACGCAGATGGAAGATCTTCTGACGCATAGCCCCCAAATAGGCTCAAGATTTATTAATGTATTAATGTACGCCGATGACTTAGTGCTGTTTTCTAGAACCCAAATAGGGATGAGGAGACTTCGCGCCAAGCTCCCGCGTTATTGTACTACAAACCATTTGACTATAAATGTAGCTAAATCAAAAGTTTTAGACTTTGGTAATAAGAATAAAAAGCATAATTGGCATATTAATGACACAAAGATTGAGCAAGTTACCCAATATACCTATCTTGGAATTGTTTTTTTCCAGTGCAGGTGGTTGGACTCCGCACCATCAATACCTTTCTCAAAAGGTCAGAGCTGGGGCAAACTTTGTATCCAAATTAAGTAAACGTATCCAAATTAAGTAAACCAACCTCGATTTTACCAATCCGTAAAGTCTTTCAGGCTAAACTTGTTCCGATTATGCTCTACGGTGCCGAAATCTGGGGTCTTACAGAGGCCCCCATATTGAAGAGAACTCAAAATAATTTGTTAAGGAGGATGCTGGGGGTAAACAATTCCACTTTGGCGGCAGCCGTCAGAGCTGAATTGGGACATTTTTCACTGCACACCTAAACAATTACTAGGGCGGTAGCCTACTGGCTAAAAATGACTCAGATGGAAGCCAGCAGACTTCCCAAAATCTGCCTAGAGGAACAGCAGATTTCAAATCCTCAAAGGTATTCCTGGCTAACTCGGCTGTCAGAAATATTGAATCAATATGGCGTAGGGTTCCCGTAGTGTGACACACTGAAGCAAGTTAACAACAGATTAAAGATATACATGGGCAAATGGACATGGCAACTCTTTCAACTAATCACTCCCTTAAGCTTCTGACAGCAGTTAAAACAACCTTTACCCTGGAAAAATATTTACATCTAGAAATGCCATCAGTGCAGAGAGAGCTATTTGTCAAGTTTAGATTTGAATTTTTAGATACCAATGTCAAATTCGGCTGTTACCGGAAAATCACGTATGACGAAAGAACATGTATATGTGGGGCAAACGTCGTGGAGGATACGGCGCATATAATATTTGAATGTAGGTTGTTTGAGGAAGTAAGAAAACAATATCTGTCCCCAATTATAAATAAATTTCCCCACTGGAATGTAAGGCATAAATTATCATTTCTATTGAAGGCAGACTCTCCTCCCCTGGTAAGGGCTATCACTCACTATCTTAAAAGGATGATAGCAATACGAGCCAGTTATATTGAAAAGAATTTCATTGATTGTAAGAAAGATGAGCTGAGTTAGAGAGGAGCTATCTTATTTGGGTTATTTAGTTTTGGAAATCTAGTTATTAAACTTCGATATTGTTAAATTTTAAATGTCATATATCATATATTTTTAGACTGTTATTTTTGTAACTGTTTGTTTTATCTTTTTCTTCTTTTTTTTTTTGAAAAGGCCTTCGGGCTATTCAATAAAAGAACTACATCAAACTCTGCACCAAGTGGAAGATCCAACAGGTTCCTAACAAACCTAGCAGACAACTTTGTTTCCCAAAAAGTAGAGAACGGATCAAGGGCATCAGCCATATTGGACTTAATTCTCACTAACAGAGACGAAATAATAGAAAGTGTTGAAGCTACAGGAACCTTGGGGGCAAGTGATCAGGCAATATTGGAATTCAACATTATGCAAACACAAGTAGTAGAACAAAGTCAAACTAGAGTCTTGGACTTTAAGAGAGCTAATTTCAATAAACTTAGAGAGAGCTTGAGAAGGATTCCATAGTTGAGAATCTTCAAGGGGAAAACAACTCAAGAAGCTTGGGAAATTTTGAAAAGTGAGATTATAAAAGCCCAGTCTAGAACAATACCAATGAAGAAGGAAAATAATAGATCTCAAAAGAAACCAGCATGGCTGCATAAAGAACTCTCTGACAGACTTCCGGGTTTGTCTGCCACCGGCGAAGACGGTCGCTTCTGAAGGACCGCCAGCCCAGCCGCCTGTAGAGCCGCTCCGAGTGAGGGGAGCGGCTTGAAAACTCCTAAATCCTGAGGATTCGAGGAGAAGAGTGAAGCAAGAGGCAGGTCGAGCCCCTGTGAACCCCCAGAAGTTTGCTACTGGGGAGGAAACGGGCGCGGCTCCCTTTCAACTTGCGGAGACTCCGGACGGCGTGGGACGACTCTGCTTGTCAGAGCAAGCCGGCTGCAGCAAACATTTAAATTGATGAAAAATAATTTTATTACAAAACAACCTCAACCCCCAAACCAAGAAACTGCAAGTAACTCTTTGTTTTTGAACTTTTGATTTGGGAAAAGGCTAGAGTGAGCGGAACGGCTTGAAAAAAAATGGCGCCGTTCCAGCGTTAACGAGCTGAAAGGGAGAGTGATCTTGCAAAGCTATTTGAACAAGTTACATTGTAGCACTGCTTGTAGCAAGTGAACAGAGAAGAGTGGAAGAAAAAATTCCTTTTAACATAAACCTGAGCTTGCTTCAGCTTACTTAATTTCTAATTTGGTTAAATCTGGGGGACTTTTTCAAAGGACTTTGTGGAGGTGCAAAGGAAAAAAGACTTCCTTTTTTTAGAAAAGTTAATTTACGTGGCAGAATGGCTTCAAAGAAACAGGAAGGAAAGGCTGCAGGGGAGGGATCTCCCACTCATAAACCGGAACAGCAGCCCCCTCCCAGCCAGCAGGGTGAGGGAAAGGACTTTGATGTTCAAAATTTGAAGGACTTTATTACCCAGGCTCTGGATGATAAATTTCAAAAATCACAACAGGAAATGAAGAAAGAAATTAATGAATTTAAAGAGGCAATGAAAGAGAATTATGACAAGGTGTCTGACAAATTGACAAATGTGGTTTCTGATCTGGCAGAAACCATTAGCAAAGTGGATTCCAAACTGGAAGAATTTAAATCAGAAGTTAATGTTAAAATGAAGGATACTGATTCTAAAATTGTTGATGTGGACAATAAAGTGCAGAGAGTTGAAAATGAGATTACAATGTTACAGTTTCGATCCATGGAATTTGCTATTAGGCTTCGAGGAATAAAAGAAAATGATAGGCAAGATTTGAGACAGATTTGTTCAGATGCCTTGGCTGTATTGTTAAAAATTGATCCAGCAGACGTGGTCTATAAAATAGATAAAATTTATAGAGTAAATTCATGGGTGGCTAGACAAAGAAAATTACCCAGAGATGTGGTGATATATTTTACAGACAGAAGAATAAGAAATGATATTTTGCAAAGATCCTTTCTTTCCTCTGTGCAAGTGGAGGGAGCTCAAATTGGAGTTTATAAGGAATTACCACCTAAGATGTTAAAAGATCGAAAAGAATATAGGTTTCTAGTGAATGAATTGCAAAAGCAAGAAATACCATTCCGGTGGGATGCCCCAACTGGTATAATTTTGAAGTATAATGGAGAAGGACACCGATTGAATACTTTTCAGAAGGCGGAATATTTTTACTATAATATTCTTAAAGAAAGATCATCATCCCCACGTACATCTACAATGCTGGAGATAAAAAGTGATAAGGAAAAGCAATTTCAGCATGAGAGGGAACAACAGTCCAAGCAGACGGAATTAGTGGAAATGCAGGGAGCTGTAGGAGGAGGAGGCCTTATGGAGGAATCCCTGCTAGAATCTTCACCAATTTTGTCAACAAGAGATGCTGCTTTGGATCCAGCTCGGATACCTGAAGTTAAGGACCAACGTATAACTCGCGCAGTCTCCAAGCAAATAAAAGAAAAACAACAACAAGTAAGTCAACATAAAGGGGGAGCCAAAAGCACCACACAAAGTGAAGCTATGGGGGGAGCAAAGCCGAAGACCTCAGAAGAAGCGAGGCAAGGCAGCTCATCGCTTCAGAAAGGTCAAGATGACAATTAGGCTTTTATCTTGGAATGTTAACGGATTAAACTCACCACAAAAAAGGAACAAGTTATTTACATATCTGAGACAATTTAATAATGACATAATTTGTCTACAAGAAACTCATATTCGAACTCAAGATCACAAATATCTGATAAACTCCAAATTAGGAACACATTTTATAGCTTCAAACTCGGAAAAAAAGAATGGTGTGGTTATTTATGTAAATAAAAGATTGTCTGCTAAAATTATAGAAGCAGATGAAGGTGGTAGGTTTATTGCAATTGAATTGTATACAGCAAATGGCCAAATTCTTCTGATTGGAATTTATGCTCCGAACCAACAACAGGATCATTTTTATAAGACTTTACATAATAAAATATTGCAATGGGATTATAGATCTATTTTAATAATGGGAGATTGGAATGGAGTAATTGATTCTAAACTAGATAAAAAGAGTTTGGCGAAAGTAAGGATCAGACTACCACAGACCTTTTTTGATATGAAAGAAGATTTGTAATTAAAAGATATATGGAGAATTTACAACCCAAAAGAATTGGACTATACTTTTTTCTCTGACAGACATAGATCTTTTTCCAGGATTGACTTTATCTTGTTATCAGATGATTTACTTGTTAAAACAAAAAGAACAAAGATATTTCCAAGAACTTTAACTGATCATAGTTCTGTATGGATAGAAATTGAGATGGGAAAAACTGAGAGAAGGTCATGGAGATTAAATGAAAATTTGTTTAGATATGAAAAAAATATAACAGAACTTAAAAAACAGATGAAAGAATTTTTTGAGATGAACTTGAATAAAGGTACCCCAATTGAAATTGTATGGGATGCGAGTAAAGCGTATATGAGAGGGGTACTCATTTATATGAACTCTAAACATAAACAGAATCGACAAAAGAAAAGACTCGAATTGGAAGTAGAAATAAAGAATAAGGAACAGCTACTCATTAAAAACCCAACAGATGAAAGAATATCTGGTGCTATAAAACTTTTGAAAGATCAATTTCAAATGCTCTTGGCGGAGCAAGCTGCAACAAATTTACAATATGCGAAGCATAATACGTTTTGTAATGCTAATAAACCGGGAAGATGGTTGGCCTACACCGTAAGGAAGAAGCAGAGTATACGGACTATTGAGAGTATTGATATTGGAGGGAAAGAAATTTCTCAACAAAAATTGATTAAAGAAGTCTTTGTAGAATACTATACTAAATTATATGCCAAAGATGATATACAGAATGGACTTATAGAAAAATATCTAGAAGAGAAAAGAGTCTCAAAAATTACTAGTCAACAAAAAGAAAGAATGAACTACCCTATAACAGTTGAGGAAATAATTGCAGCAATTAAACAATTGAAAACAGCTAAAGCTCCTGGAACAGATGGATTGACTGCAGTGTATTATAAAACTTTACAAGCAGAAATGGTGGAACAACTTAGAGACTTATTTTGCAATATACAACAAGGGGGTAAAATACCCCCATCATGGAAATCAGCATATATTACTTTGATACCAAAAGAACATGTAGGTCCTAAAAAACCGGAAAATTATAGACCAATATCTCTTTTAAATAATGACTATAAAATTTATGCAAAAGTATTAGCCAACAGATTGATGCCAGTAATTCAAGAGGTGATTCATGATGATCAAGCGGGATTTATCGAGGGCAGATATATGAAGGATAATGTAAGGCAAGTAATAAATTTACTGGAATATCTTGAGAAGAATAAACAGATCCCTGCAGTGCTGGTCTTTTTGGATGCAGAGAAGGCCTTTGATAGAGTGGATTGGAATTTTCTAGTAAAGACTTTGAAAAAGATGGACTTTGGGGACCAATTTATACAGGCGATTTCGGCAATTTATCAAGAGCAAAAGGCACAGATTATTATTAATGGAAGTTTGACAACAGAGTTTAAAATTGAAAAAGGAACAAGACAGGGATGTCCGTTGTCCCCACTTTTATTTATTTTAACACTAGAAGTCTTGTTAAATACAATACGGGACTCTAATATCTTGAAAGGTATAAAGATTAGGCAAGAGGATTACAGAATAAAGGCATTTGCAGATGATCTGGTTGTTACCCTATCACAACCAATGGAATCAATAATCTTGATGAAGGACATTATACAAGATTATGGTAAAGTTTCAGGTTTCAGATTGAATCCAAAAAAGACTAAAATGATAGTTAAAAACATGACACAAGATCGCAAACATGAGCTTGAAAGGAGGGCAGGTTTTGAGATTGTACCTAAGGTAAAATATCTAGGAGTTCAGGTTGCAGAATCAAACATGAAATTGTTTCAAAATAATTATGAGGTGTTGTGGCGAGAGGTGCAGAAAGATATGGAGACTTGGAAAAAACTGCAGCTGTCTCTACTTGGAAGAATAGCAGCAGTTAAGATGAATATTTTGCCAAGATTTCTTTTTTTGTTTCAAATGATTCCGGTGCTTAAAAGTGATAAACAATTGAAAGTTTGGCAATTTGGAGTGAATAAGTTCGTCTGGAACGAGAAGAAGCCGAGAGTGAAATTGAAAATTATGCAAGATGTTCCAGAAAGAGGAGGTCTTAAACTTCCAAACCTACAGCTATATTATGATGCAGCAGCTTTAACTTTAACAAGTGATTGGTTTGGAAGTAAAAAGGCTGGAATATTGAATGCAGAAAGTTTTGATCTAGAATTTGGATGGCACGCTTACTTATTTTATGATGACAAAGTTGATAAAATATTTAAAAGTCACATACTTAGAGACTCTTTGATGAGAGTTTGGAAGAAGCACCGACTCAAATGGGATTATAAAATACCGCTATGGTTGGATCTTGGTCATACTTTGTGGAATACAAATATAATGTCACTCGGGGGGTTTTTATACAAAGAGGTTCTTTTTACAGATGCGGGCAGATGGCAGCTGAAGAATTTGCAGACACTGTTGGACGAAGGGATTAATTTAACTTGGTTACAATATAATCAATTACAATTGAGATGGAAAGAGGACCAAAAAATTGGTATTATGTTGCATGAGGAAGAATTGGTTAGACATATAAGAGAGAAAGGTCCAATGCATATTAAAAGGCTTTATAATGTTTTGCTAGAAAGGGATTCAGAAACTGAATTAGTTAAAGACTGTATGATTAAGTGGGCACAAAATTTTGAAGAACCAGTGAAGCTGGAAACATGGGAAAAAATTTGGGTCCAGAATGTTAAATTTACACAGTCGCAGAATTTGAGGGAAAATTTTTACAAAATGTTTTATAGATGGCATCTAGACCCTAAGAAACTGTCGTGTATGTATCCTAATGTTCAGCCAAAATGTTGGAGGTGTGATTGTACAGATGCTACATATTTTCATATTTGGTGGACCTGTAAGAAAGTTAAGGCTTTTTGGATAAAAATTTGGTGGGTTATGCAGAATGTTTTGAAGAAAAAAATTCAATTTTCTCCACAATTGTTTTTATTGGGTATAGCTAAGGGTTTTACAGTGGATGAAACAAAGTTGATTTTGTATATGATTACAGCAGCGAGATTGTTGATAGGTAAATATTGGAAAAATGTAGCTTTGCCCACCGTTCAAGAATGGACTTTGAAGATGGCCAGTTTCGCTGAGATGGCGAAGATTTCAGCATATTTAAAAGACCGCTCACAAGAGACTTATGAATGTGAATGGAAAAAATGGATAGATTATGTGCAGAACAAATATCAAACTAGGAAGTATCAAATAGCTTTTTATTGATAGTATTATATTACATTAAGATAGAAATATTTGAACTATGTGAAGATGAAAAATGATATGGGGGTTGGGGGGGGTTTAAAGTTCAAGGTTTTTTTTTTATATAAAGGGGATAATGATGGGGTACACTCTATGGAAGTCCGGGGGGGAGGGGAGGGTTAGGGGGGGTTAGGGAGGATGGGTTGGGGAGCTTGGGGTGGGTTAGGGGGGTGAAAACGGGGTGAAAATGTAATTGTAAAACTTTTACAATAAAAAAAAAAAAAAAAAAAAGAACTCTCTGACAAATTGAAAGACAAAAAGGACAAGTATAAAAAGTAGAAAGAGGGGCAAATAACTAAGGCAGAATATCAGCAAATAGCCCAAGCCGGTAAAGATGAAGTGAGGAAAGCTAAGGCTCACAATGAACAAAGGCTTGCGACTAAAGTAAAAAATAACGAAAAAAGTAGTTTCCATCTTCAAAAAAGGAAAAAAAAATAGATCCAGGAAACTACAGACCTATCAGCCTGACCTCAATACCAGGCAAGATTCTGGAAAAGATAATCAAACAACGAATCACCGAACACCTAGAAGCAAACCAAGTAATAACCAAAAGCCAACATGGGTTTGTCAAAAACAGATCATGCCAGACTAATCTTATTGCATTCTTTGACAAAGTGACAGAATTAGTGGACCAGAGGAATGCTATCGATATAATTTACTTGGGCTTCAGTAAAGCATAAAGTAGACCATAACCTACTACTAGATAAAGTAGAAAAATGTGGGTTAGACAGCATCACCACCAGATGGATTCGCAACTGGCTGACCAATCGCACTCAACGTGTAGTCCTCAATGGAACTGCATCTACATGGAGGGAAGCATGCAGTGGAGTACCCCAGGGCTCTGTTTCAGGCCTAGTGCTCTTCAATATCTTCATCAATGACTTGGACTAGGGGATAGATGGGGAACTCATCAACTTTGCAGATGAACCAAGCTGGCAGGAATAGCTAACACTCCAGAAGATAGGCTCAAAATACAGAAAGATCTTGACAGACCTGAACATTGGGCGCTATCTAACAAAATGAAATTCAACAGTGAAAAAAATAAGGTTCTACATTTAGGAAAGAACAACAAAATGCACAGGGTACCGTATATGTAGTACCTTGCTCAATATTAGTAACTGTGAGAGGGATCTTGGAGTCCTAGTGGACAACCATTTAGATATGAACCAGTGTGCAGCAGCTGCCAAAAAAGCCAATACAGTTCTGGGCTGCATAAACAGAGGGATAGAATCAAGATCAGGTGAAGTGTTAATACCACTTTATAATGCCTTGGTAAGGCCACACTTGGAATATTGCATTCAGTTTTGGTCGCCACAATGTAAAAAAAATGTAGAGGCTCTAGAAAGAGTGCAGAGAAGAGCAACAAAGATGGTTAGGGGACTGGAGGCTAAAACATATGAAGAACGGTTGCAGGAATTGGGTATGTCTAGTTTAATGAAGAGAAAGACTAGGGGAGACATGATAGCAGTGTTCCAATATCTCAGGGGTTGTCACAAAGAAGAGGGAGTCAAACTATTCTTCAAAGCACCTGAGGATAGAAAAAGAAGTAATGGGTAGAAACTAATCAAGGAGAGAAGCAATTTAGAACTAAGGAGAAATTTCCTGACAGTTAGAACAATTAATAAGTGGAACAACTTGCCTGCAGAAGTTGTGAATGCCCCAACACTGTAAATTTTTAAGATGATGTTGGATAATCATTTGTCTGAAGTGGTGTAGGGTTTCCTGCCTGGGCAGGGGGTTGGACTAGAAGACCTCCAAGGTCCCTTCCAACTCTGTTATTCTATTCTATTCTATTCTATTCTATTCTATTCTATTCTATTCTATTCTATTCTATTCTATTCTATTCAGATGATGCTGTTAATATGACTCTGCATTACATACTACAACATCTTGTATCTCCAAAGACCTATGCGAGGGTCCTCTTTGTAGACTTCAGCTTGGCATTCAATACTATCATTCCAGATATTCTTCTAACTAAACTAAATCAGCTAGGTGTACCTGATCACACTTGTAAAAGGATCATAAGGTTCCTAACAGTCAGGAAGCAGCATTTGAAGCTAGGCAAAATGACATCAGATACCTGTACAATTAGCACAGGAGCTGTGTGCTCTCTTCACTTTTCTCCTCTCTATACACACCAATGACTGCATCTCAAAAGATCCCTCTGTTAAAGTACTGAAGTTTGCAGATGATACAACAGTGATTGTCTCATTCGAGACAATGATGAATCTGCATACAGATGGGAGATTGAACAACTAGCCTTGTGGTGCAACCAGAACAATCTTGAACTAAATTTACTCAAAACTGTAGAAATGGTGGTAGATTTTAGGAGAAACCCTCCTATACTACCACCTCTTACAATACTAGACAACACAGTATCAACAGTTGAGACCTTCAAGTTTCTAGGTTCTATAATATCTCAAACCTTAAAATGGACACCTAACATCAAAAACGTCATCAAAAAGCACAACAAAGAATGTTCTTTCTGCGCCAATTCAGAAAGCTCAAACTGCCCAAAGAGCTGCTGATTCAGTTCTACAGAGGAATTATTGAGTCTGTCATCTGCACCTCTATAACTGTCTGGTTTGGCTCTGCAACTAAACAAGACAGACACAGACTTCAATGAATAATTAGAACTGCAGAAAAAACAATTGCTACCAACCTGTCTCCCATTGAGGACCTGTATACTGCATGAGTCAAAAAGAGGGCTGTGAAAATATCTACAGACCCCTCACATCCTGGACATAAATGATTTCAACTTCTACCCTCAAAATGATGCTATAGGGCACTGCACACTAGAACAACTAGATACAAGAACAGTTTTTTATTGAATGCCATCACTCTGCTAAACAAATAATTCCCACAACACTGTCAAATTATTTACTAAGACTGTATTACTATTATTCTTCTCATCCTTCCTAGTACCTATCTCTTCCCACTTATGACTATAACTATGTTGCTTGTATCTTTACAATTTATATTGTGTTATTTGTTTCTTAGTATGATTTGACTGCTTATTAGTAACAAATGACTATCACTAAGTGTTGTATCTTATGATTCTTGATGAATGCATTTTACTTTTCTTTATGTACACTGAGAGCATATGCACCAAAGACAAACTCCTTGTGTGTCCAACCACACTTGGCCAATAAAGAATTCTATTCTATTCTATAATATGCCCTGGATTCAGTTCTGAAGCCCTCAAATATTTCAACACACTCTCTTGGTTTTGTATCAAGCCCAATCAAATTTTATATAAATATTTATATCAAATCCTATTAATGCCATGCCTCAAAATGCTGTAATTTGATATGGCTGTTTTCCCACAGCTGCTTTTAAACCAAATTAAACAACAAAAAGATTTCTGTAAAAGCGTGATCAACATCTTACCAATCATTTCTAATCTAACACAGCTTCTCTTCCTAAAAGCCACTTCAGGAAAAGGCTTTGTACAGACATTATTCCTAACAGGCATGACCAATGTTACATGTAGTAATTAAGTAAAAAGAATTGGCAGGGATGTCTGAAATTCATTCTATTTTACTGAGATAAAGGGCTGACTAAATGAATGCTCAATGGTCAGACTGAAGAGAAAATACTTAAGGAAAGAAGATATTTCCATTTTGTTTTATGTACAATTTTTTTTTAAAAAAATGACATATGCTTTACACACAGAGATTCAAACTGTTCTTTTAGGAAAAACCTATATCTTTAGCATGTCCAATATTCATAAATATTGGACGCACCTAAATTAGGGAAGCCAATTTCCCTAATATCTGGCAAAAGGACAAAATCTCAGTTGCATGAAAAACAGGTATTATTATTTCATTGGTCTTAGAGGTACTATTCTAATTTGCATCTGCTGAAATCGCAAAATCCCTAAGTATTGAAGTCAGAATCCATTTTTGTTCTTTTAATTTTTAAGTCTCATAGAAACTCATGTTAGTTCTTTCATGAAATACAATAAATGCTGGGAATTAGTAACATCCAGGCATATCTCCTAGGAATTCAGGATAAAAGCAAGAAAAGATTGCCCTGCTACTCAAGATCCTTGTAGTTTGGCATTTTTGTATTCAACTTGGGGAGTTACCGGTAAATATTTATGGGAACCTCCTGATCATATATTTAAGTAACCAGCAGTGACAAACACATTACTTTCAATGGTGGAAAAATATGAAGCCATCATCAACAACTAACTACTAACTTTATCTTCCATGAAGATATTATACTTTGGGAATAGGTTGCTGGGGAGGGGGGGGGAGCCCTAGTTGTAAGAACTTGGCAATAATGCAAACCACACTGGACCTCTAGAACAAAATACATAATCAGTATTTTACATATCCTGCCTGAGATTCATGGAATCCAACTTTATGCTGTGCAGCATTTTTTCAAGTTATACAGCCATAGTGAGGAAAGTCCAGCAGAGATCCATTCCATCATGAGAACATTTTTTATGCTGCCTAAAGGACAAGAACCAAATCAAACAGATTTGTGCCTTTAGTTTCATTAATTACGAAAAACACTGAGTCAGTTGTTCCTGGCGGCAACAGTTGCTAATCTCTCGATTCAAAAACACAGTATGTGTTTCACATGGAGGAAGTTCTAATCTAATCTAATTAAGAAATGGAATCTGTGTTTCATTCAGTTATATGTCAATTGTTCCTATGTACCGGTAATAACTGCTTTAGTCATTTTTTTGTCCCCACTCTCCTCAATTTTAAAATGTTTTCACAGGGTGTGGTAAGGCCAGCTGAGCATTTGGTACACTTTGTTCACTAAAGCAAGTGTATAGAATTTGAGACCTTCCCTGATTTACATATTTGAATGTCTGAAAAAATGGGCAAGCTCTTGCTTCCTTTTTTTAACTCTCTTTTAATATGTGCTGGTAGTTTAGTATTAAAATGAATAGTAATTGTTCCACCTAAAAATAAAATAAACTATTTCCAGCTGCTCCAAACCAATTTATAGTACATTCAAACTTGATCTCTCTGTATATATCTTTACTGCAATTATTCCCATTGGTTTCCTGTACAGTTTTTACTATTATTTCCAATAATGTGGTATTATATTATATTGTGGCTGGGAAAAAGGTTATTTTTTAATAATAATTTATTTTGGAAAATTAAACTTCAATAGAAGAATAATTACATTTTTAAATAGTTAAAGAGGTTAAATATCATTAAATGCAAGGTCTTATTCAGATATGTTTTATATAACCTCTCTTTCTCTCTATTCATTAGCTACTGCATTAAAAAAAAGTCATGATTTGGTTTGAACATGTTCAGTACTCTTTGAAAGATATTGAATATTCAAGGCAAACATCAGTTGGGAAAAAATAATAAAATGAAAAACATCCTAAACAATAAACAGTTGCTAATCCATCTCTAAATTACAGTATGTTTTCCACTTCTTAGTCCATGATGCTGTAGGCTTTTATCCCACAGGCTTTTATCTTATACAGAATCCTAAAAGTGAGGTTTTATCCTAAGGGAATACTAAAATCTTAAGAGCAATGTGTTTTCTCTTTTGCTCTGTTCCTAAAATGGTTGTTGCTTACCTGAACGACCCTTTTGTCCTCGCTGTGAAGACACTCCTCATTCTGGGTAACGATCACTCCTATTTGCATGGCTGAGTGTCAATCAAATCCCTCTGAAGCTGGATCCTCCTCACTTCCTGCTCCTTCCTCAGACTTTTCACGAAGACAACTTGGTCCAAGAGCATTAGGACTGCCCTGAAGAAACACCGCCAGATTGCCGAACAGGAAGCAGACAGCTACAGAGGGAAAGAAAACAGACCCCCACCAAGGCCACTCCCGGCGAAGATCAGGGAGGGACGGAGTGTCTTCACAGCGAGGACAAAAAGGTCGTTCAGGTAAGCAACGACCATTTTCCTCCTCGCTGTTCAGACACTCCTCATTCTGGGACATACCCAAGTTGAAGGAGAAAAGGGAGGGAACTAAGCCGAAGACTGGCCTTGTGGAGAGATTACAGACTGTAACACTCTTCTGCCAAAGGCAGCATCTGCAGAAGCAAACTTATCTAGCCGATAGTGACTTACAAAGGAAGAAAGGGAAGACCATGTGGCCGCCCGGCAAATATCATCTACTGATGCCTGGGTAGCCCAAGCCGATGAAGTTGCGGCGCTACGAGTAGAATGGGGCATTATACCACCTGGGACAGGAGCCTCCCGCAATTCATATGCCTTAGAGATACAGGCTTTGAGCCACCTGCCGACTGTAGTTGAGGATACCTTCTGACCCAAAGAAGAGGGGAGGAAAGACACCAACAGCGCCTCAGTCCTGCGGAATGAGGCAGTCCTTTTAAGATATCGTCTCAATGCCCTTCGCACATCCAAAGTATGCCAGCGCCTCTCAGCAGGATGACGAGGGTTCGGGTAGAAATTAGGCAATATGAGTTCTTGGGCCCGATGAAATCGAGTGTTTACTTTGGGAACAAAAGCTGGGTCTAAGCGTAAAACAACCCGGTCAGGATAGAAGACGCAGAGATCACTCCTCATGGACAAAGCTGCAATTTCGGATACTCTGCGAGCCGAAGTAATTGCCAACAAAAAGGCCATCTTTAAAGTCAAGTAGCGTAGGCTGGACGAAGCAATGGGTTCGAACGGTGGAACCGTCAAAGCCTGCAACACTAAGGTAAGGTCCCAAGTGGGGTAGCGGTGAATCGGCGGCGGCCGCAAGTTGGAGACCCCTTGGAGAAAGGAACGAATCCTGGGATCCTGAGACAAAGGAACTCGAGCATCCCCTGACAGGACAGTGGCCAGAGCCGCCACCTGTCGGCATAGGGTCGCAGGAGCCAAACCTTTTGAGAACCCCGCATGCAGGAATCGCAGAATGTCCGGAACAGACGCAGTTGTGGGGTCAACATGGTGATCTCCACACCATCTCGTGAAGTCAGCCCATGAGGCGTCATAAATACGAATTGTTGATGGTCTTCGAGCTACCTGAATAATGGAGATGACGTCTTCAGACAAATTGTCTTTGAAGAGCTTTATGCGCTCAAATGCCACACGGCTAATCGAAGCCATTCTGGTTCCGGATGACGGACGGCCCCTTGAGTTAACACAACCTTGTCGGGTGGAATCCTCCACGGTGGTTCGACAGATAGGTTCTTGAGGTCGGCGAACCACTCCCGACGAGGCCAATATGGCGCTACCAGCAGAAGATTCGCCCGCTCTTGAATAACCTTCCGAATGACTTTGGAGATGAAAGGAAGTGGGGGGAAAGCGTAAAGAAGCCCCCGGGGCCACTGACTCCGAAGAGCGTCCAGACCCTCCGCTGCTGGGGACGGGTAGCGGGAAAAAAATCTCGGCAATTGGGTGTTCTGAGCCGTCGCAAACAGGTCCACTATGGGCAGACCGAACCTCCTGGATAGGTCCTGGAACAAACCGGGGTCCAATCTCCACTCGGCATGATCTATCTGGTCTCTGCTGAGCCAATCTGCTTCCCGATTTAGAGTCCCCGAAATGTGTTCGGCTTTTATCGACAAGAGGTGGAGTTCCGCCCACGACAGAAGACGCTCCGCCTCCTGCATTAGTGTCCAGGAGCAGGTCCCCCCTTGTTTGTTGATATGGGCCTTGGTGGCCATATTGTCCGTTAGAATCAGAAGGTCCTGGCGATATACAAGGTGTTTGAAGTGCATCAGGGCGAGTCGGACCGCTCTGAGCTCTAGCCAATTTATATTGTGTAGCTGTTCCGTCGACGACGAAACCTTGGGCTAACTGAAGGTTGAGGTGAGCCCCCCAGCCCCGCAGACTTGCGTCCGTGGTCAACACCATCCGAGCTGGTTCCAGGAAGGGGGAGCCCTTGTTGAGAGCCGGAGACAGCCACCACCTCAGGGAGAGGCGAACTGGAGCTGGAACTGTTACTTTGAGAAGAGACTCTGCTCGACCTTGTCTCTGGTAAGGGAGCAGGAACCATTGGAGGCAACGAAGATGGAAACGTGCCCATGGGACAATGTCTATGCACGATATTAATTTTCCCAGAAGCTGGGAGAGAGACAGTAAGGTTACAGTCCTGTGTAGTAAGACTTGAGACACCAGTTTCCGTATGCTGACTTGTCTGTCGGGAGATAGGAAGACCGCACACAGACTCGAATCTATCGTTGCTCCGAGATGTAGAATACGAGTCGTGGGAGACAGATGACTTTTGGCAAAATTCAAAGTGGACCCGTGGTCTTGAAGGGTATGAACTACTAGCTCCCGGTCTTGGATCGCCTGCTCGGGAGAAGACGACAGGATCAAAATGTCGTCGAGGTAGCATGCCAGATGAACAGGAACCTCTCTGAGCGATGCCGCCACTGCCGCTAGCAACTTTGTAAAGGTTCTCGTAGCGGACGAAAGGCCGAATGGCATAGCCCGATATTGAAAATGGTGGTTTCCAAACACAAACCTGAGGTACTTTCTGTGCAACTGGTGAATGGGGACGTGCAGGTACGCTTCCTTTAGATCTACAGATTGCATCAGATCTCCCCGCCGGATGCAGCCGAGCAATGACTTGAGGGAATGCATTTTGAACCGACGGTATAAGATGTGTTGATTGAGACGTCGTAGATTCAAAATGCCTCTCCAATCGCCCGAGCTCTTCGGTACCAGGAATAGTGTCGAATAAAAGCCGGTTTTGAGTTGGTCCGATGGAACATGTTCTATGGCCTGAATCTGCAACAGATGGTGAATTTCGAGCGACAGAAGAGATCGCTTTTCCGGCTGAATCGGCCAAGGGCAGTGAACATAAAAATCCTGTGGCATGGTGGTGAACTCCAAACGTAATCCTTCGGTGACAGTTTGGACAATCCAGGCATCCGAGGTGGTAGCTGGCCACAGGTGAGAGAAGCCCTGGAGCTTGCCACCGATCGGGACCAGAGGCGGTGAGTCACTTACCACTGGAGTAGCGGCCAGCCGACGGCTTGAAAGGTCGCCTGAAGTTGGATTGTTGGTGACCACGGTCACGAAAGGGCGCCCTATCTGAAGCTGGCTGGTACTGGAACTGTGAGGATCTGTAATAAGAGGCGCCACCGGCGCCTTGCTCCTGTCGAAAGGGCTGTCGATTATAAGGTACATAGCGCCTATCCTGGTGGCGGAAAGACGTGGGTAACACTTTTTTCTTATCCCTATTCTCGACCAGCACGGAATCCAGGGATGATCCAAATAAGGCAGGGCCCTTGTAAGGAGCAGCAGTCAGGCGCCACTTGGACTTGGCGTCAGCTCTCCAGTTACGGAGCCACAAGAGATGTCTTGAAGACACCATCGAAGCCGAGGCACGGGAAGTGAATTTAGCCACGTCCAAGGATGCGTCAGCCGAATATTCAGCAGCTGCGACCAGTTTGGCCAGGTCTTGTTGTAAGCGCGCGTCTTCAGGAGGAAACCTGTCTTCAATTGACGCAACCACACCAGCGATGCCCGATTAAAAATGATGAGGAGGTCACGGCACGAATGGCCCAAGCCGCAGCTTGGTGCATCTTACGAAAGCCCATCTCGGCCCGTTTGTCCTCAAACTTGAGGCCATCTCCTGCCTCACCTACCAGGATAGAAGAAGATGTAAGGCTAGCCACCGGATCATCAATCGTGGGTAACTGCAGAAGGGCATCCAGTGCAGGAGCCAAGGCATAAAGCTTTCGATCAAACGAATTCGGACCAGATAAGGAGGCGGGGCGGTCCCAAGGCTTTTGAACGACCTGGCAGAAAAGGTCAGAGCACGGAACAAAGTCCTCATTGGGTTGAGGCAGATTAAACAAATTATTATTAGGGCCAGGTGGAACAGAAGAAGAACCCTGAAGAGGAGTGGTATCCATATTAGTGGCAGCTTTCGCTTTGCATAGCAGAGAGCGAAACAAAGAAGGCTTAAATAGTCCTGGGAAGGCCGGCTTGTCCTGAATCTCGTCTTCATCCTCGGACATCTCAAATTCATCCAGGAAATCGTCCTCCCGGGCTGATTCAGTCACAAGACCATAGGGAACAGATTGTTGTTGTTGTTGTGCACAAGGAGGATGCATATGAAAAGCAGAAGTAGGAGGACATACTGGAGCAGGGAAAGCACCAGTGGACTGTTGTAACCCCATTTGAAACATATGGGACATGGCCTGAGTAAAAAAGGACTGAAAATCAACAGGTTGACCAAACACAGGAGCCGCCTCAGGGCGGAGACCAGCTGCAGTGGATGTAAAAGTAGCTTCAGGAGCTGACCTAGAAGCCTGAGAAAAATGGCTAGCAAAACTAGATGAACGTGACCTAGCGCTAACACAGGGCTGATTAGTAGTAGACAGTGAGACCCCTTGAGAAGGAGATGGGCAATCCTCTCTCAGCCCACTAGCCAAAGTACCTATATTATGGGAGGCCGAGGGGTCACAAGCCACCTCATGGCCTAACCCTTCATCAATTGGCCCTTGACAAGGGTCTTGAGCCTGTTGCCTTGCCTTAGCAAACTGCTTCTCTAATGTCTTGTGCCTACGTTGGGCATCCTTATCTAGTTTGGCAGATTTGGAGGACTTCACCTGTTTGGAGTTCTTGGACTTCTTCCCCCTGAGCTGTTTAGGGGAAGGCACTGGGGAGGGAGAGGGACTCCTGTCCAGGTCAGAAGAAAGAGCAACTGCCTCCCTGTCCTCCATTAAACCTACTGTCAGTAGACCCAATAATAATTAGTAATAAATTGTAAATATACACTTATCAATTTCTGTATATAATTGATTATTATTAATATATATATATATATTATTATATAATATATATATATTCCTGCCCATCAACATACATTGGACAGACCAACAGAAGAATGAGTGTGCGCATCGAGGAACACAAAAACTCAATACAAAAGCAAGAACACACATCATCATTAGTTCAACATATAAATACAACAGGACACAACATTAATTTTAATAAAACAAAAACAGTTGCAAAAATAGAACATCTCAATGGCAGGATAATCAGAGAAGCAATAGAAATGGAAAAAAGACCATATTGCATGAATAAACGGGATGACACTTCACGTCTGCCTACTATTTGGAAACCTGCTCTCATAGATAGACGAATCTTGACACCATATGTGGAACATGGACCAAACATTGCACAAAAAAAATCCCAACCAAATCATATTCAAACCAGCCACAAAGATAAAGCCCTGCCACCTAGTGGAGAAAAACCGACCATACACCCGAAGCCAAGCCAATAAACACATACTGGGACTCCCAACCAATCAGAATGAAAAGGTGGAGCCATCCCAGAATACCAGCACCAGATTTGAAATTCCAACATCAGTTAGTACATATATATATATATATATATATGAAGTGATTCAAAACAACTATTTACAAGAAAAAGGGGCTTCCAAATATAACCAGGCAACAGCTAAATTGTCTATTCTTTTCTTCTTCTTCTTCTTTTTTTAAACAAAATTAAACAGTATGTACTTCCCTGAGACCTTCAGGCACACCTCTGCAGACAGTAGAAAATCGCAGGTATGATCAGGACAGCGTCCACATCTGCCGGCAACCTAGCGACCCTGGAAACCAAAGCCCAGGTCGCTGTGCCCACGGAGCAGCCAAAGAAGCAGCAATGGTCAGGTCACAAAATGGCGGCCCGCGAGGTGAGTTCCGACAAGTCCTAAGCCAGGCGAAACAAAGCGCCTACGGCCGGACTGAAGCTGCAGTGAAAAAGGCAGTCACAATCGTCCGAAACGGCTAAAGAGTATGCCAGCCGGCAGGGACTCAAGCCGATAGGTTCTATGGCCGCTAAGACGATCTACAGCCTCGCGCAGTGACTGGCGGCAAATGGCGGCAAAAACGATAGACAAATAAACCGCCAGTCAAGCCAAGCCGCTAACGGCGGCCGGAGCCCCAAACCGCCGATATGCGCTTGTAACTTCACCAAGTGAAGGCAGTCGAAGCGCAGCACTTCCAAAGCAAGAAACTAATTATATTAAGCCAAATCACAAAAAAGGAAAGGTAGAATTAAGAGCCAATTTTAAAATGAAAAACAGACACTCAATGCTCTTGCAATGGCTGAGTGAAAAAGTCTGAGGAAGGAGCAGGAAGTGAGGAGGATCCAGCTCCAGAGGGATTTGATTGACACTCAGCCATGCAAATAGGAGTGATCGTTACCTAGAATGAGGAGTGTCTGAACAGCGAGGAGGAAAACTATTTTTTATAATAAATATAAATGCATACCAAATAAGGCTTTTGTAATATTCGGGATTGAGAAAAAACATGAAGGTTAAAGGATGCATCCCATTTACTAATCTTTTAAGGGGACTAAAGAAGAAAAGTATGTTTTTACCTATTCCTCAAATCTCTTCTGCTAATAGTTTAATGGTAATAATTTCTGCTTTACTTTCCATATGATTCATTGTTTTCATAGATTTGTGACACTGAACCCAATCAAAATATGACCAATTTGTATTCTTTCTTAAAGCACAGAATTATAAGTAAGCGAAGAATATTCTTTGCAACGTAAGTACCAGTGTTCATTTATTTGTACTACTTTGTGTCATATTCTTGGGGAAAGATGTTGAAAAGGAACCGTAGTCAAGGAAATAGAGGCAAAAGGGTAATCTGGGTAAAGGATTTTATATGCTGCTTGTGGCTAGTCAATGTTGGAAACAAAACATTCAATTCTGGAGACATTTGGTCTAATTTAGGAATTTTTGTGCCTTCTTTTTTTTTCTTGAAAAAATTTTTTGGCCTTACTAAACAAGCAGCTCCACAGTGGAGAGTATAACCAGAATAATGTATATAGATAATACACTACCCAAATGTAGTGATGTTTGACAGAATTCCATAAAGCAAGGCAGGTCAAGGGAAGGAACACAGTTCAATCAAGGATTTTTTTTTAATATTCAGAAATATGAAGAATTTACACTCTCCTCTTATGTGGCAGTAAAAATAATAAGAAAAAAATGATTTCTATGTATTTTCTTTTCATTATTAATCAGCTCTAAACCATGGGAACCTTCACAATTCTTCCTGGTATGTTAGAAATGCTTAGCTAAGAATGGGTTGATGATTAGCAATATACAACTTCAGCAGAAAACCTCAGAATTGAAATGCAAGCCATAAAATAAACCAAGAATATCATACTATCTGAAAGATTCTAGAAATATTTTTTAAAATCATATCTTGATAAATTATCAACTGTATTATCCCAGTTTGGGATAATACAGCTGATACTGGAGTCACTTTCCACTAAAATCCACTTTTTCATTATTTTCTCTAGATAAAATGAAAGGTTAGATTACAGCAGTGATGGTTAACCTTTTTGGGGCAGAGTGCCCAAAGTACATGTGCGCACGACAGCAAGTGTGCATCCTCGAACCCCAAAATGCAATGCGAGTGCCCCCCCGTGCATATGCCCTACCCCTGCACATGCACGCTCATCCCTGTGCATGCACCCCACCCCCGTGCCCCATTCTGGCTTCCAGGTTGGTGCAGGAGGCTTTCAAGGCCAAAAACAATGCAAAAGCCCCCCACGCCTGTTTTGGGGCTAGAAAGCCTCCTGTACCAACCTGGAAGCCAAAACGGAGCGCAGCACGAGGCCCACCATGCCCTGTTTTGGGCCTGGAAAGCCTCCTGCAGCAACCTTCACCCCCTGCACATGCGCCCTGCCGTGCATGCGTGCGCGCATCTTCCGTATGTGCCCCACCCCCACATATAAGTAACAGACGAGCTGGCCGGTGGGAGGCACACGCGCATGCACAGTGCAGCTGGCTGGGGTGACGGCCGGCATACCCGCAGACAGGGCTCTGCGTGCCACCTGTGGCATGCATGCCATAGGTTCGCCATCATGGGATTACAGCATACTTTATAAAAAAAACAAAGAGAAACTCTTTATAAAAGAATTGTTTCGACTTTTACAGTTAATTCCATCCCGACTGTCCCTTTTGTTCCTCTTTTTTTTCTAGACAGCACATAAATAAATATATGTATAGATAATTCTACAGTACAAAATCAATGGAATAATAATTCAGTATTTAAAACACTTTTGCAGTTGATCAAAAAAATCAGGCAGCGGTGGGTTCCTCCGGTTCGGCCCGGTTCCATCGAGCCGGTAGCGGTGACAATATGATGTCACCAAACCGGTTCTGCCCCACCCACCCACCCCCACGTTATTCTTACCTTTTATTTGGCCCCACCCCCAATCTATTGCTGCCTCCTGAGTCCCAGCTGATCAGCTGGAAGGAAAAGAACTGTTTAAACTCTTGCCGCGGGGCTTCAAAGGGCCGCCCTACAGCTGATCAGTGTTAAAAGGCAGTGTGGTGGTAGACCAGTGCCTCCAAAAACAAATGAGTAAACCGGTGCCTGCAAAAATAAATGGATAGATCAGTGCCTCCAAAAACAAATGAATAGACCGGTGCCTGCAAAAATAAATGAGTAGAACAATGCCTGAAAAAATAAATGGGTAGACCGGTGCCTCCAAAAACAAAGGCAAGCAGTTAAAAGCCTGGTAGACCAGTACCTCTGCTAAATCCTAAAGAATTGTCACATGACCATCAAGCCACGCCCACAAAATAAGCCATGCCCACAGAACCGGTAGTAAAAAAATTTAGAACCCACCCCTGAAATCAGGGTATAGTTTATTTCTCCTTTCATATTCCTTTTACAGATTGATTCTCAAGAAAAAGATCTGGGAAATCAGATTGGGGAATCTTTGTTAAAAGATTAACAAACAACAATGCTTGTTTCCAGATATCTTTGTAGAATACTTATCTTTAAATCTAAATCCCAAGACCTTAATAAAAATGCCCTCTTCAGTTTTAGAAGCAAACTTTTAATTGTGTTTAGAGTTCAGTTAGAGTAATTTACCAGCCATTTTAAATGTTAGTTTGATAATTCAGATTAATCTAGTCTCTCTCCTTTGTATTTTTACCTCCTCAATGGTACAAAAATAAGTGGGCATCACTCCTAAATTTTTAACAACAAACCCATGACAGATTAAAAAGTTTTACACATAGCCTTCATTTGAACTAACTGTGACACGATTTAATTTATTACTGAATAAAACTGCCAGGACATCCTTTAGTTTTGGACAAGGAAAATTTAATATTGTTGTCTTATCTTCATCTTTATATTTTCTGCCAGGTTAGTGGCTACAGAAGCTTAGATTTTTTTTCAAAATATAATACAGATTGGAAAATGATAGCAAAGAGAAAATTAATAAAAACATAATTTATAAATGTAGCAAAGCCCAAAGGGAAATGAAAATCTGGATATAAAAATGAAGTCATTTAAAGAATAGAGAAGCACATTGGAAAAAATAATAATTCTGAATTATATAGATACATGGAAAAAATGAGTTTTGTGAACTCATTTATTGGTGTGTGACAGCTTTTGCAATATAGCTTCCGCTGAGTTATGGGGTAGTGGCTGAAGTTAATCTGAGGTCTGATACAAACACTGATGTTTGCACCTCAGTCATTAAAAGACAGTAGACATCATCACTATAACTAGACATAGTTTACAAAGTTGGAAGTTGTTGGTCAAAAGAGACAGAATTTAAGCTATATCGAAATTGAACTTTCTTTCACTCTGAAAGCAGTGTATCCTGTTTGAATGAGCTGACTCAATGTGAAGAATTTTACAGGCATTTTTAATAGAGGTTTATTTCCAACTCTGCTACTCTCATTTCCACATCCATTTAATCAGTAATCAATAAGCCACATATGTTTTTCCTACTTAGATATGTATGTGTATGTATGAGAGAGAGAAAGAGAGATCTGCCTATATAGTTCAAGAATCTGAAACATGAAAATACAATTCCTAGTGGAAGAAAAACAAGAATAATGTTACAATACATAAACCTATACTTTTTCCACATGTCATTACTCTAGTCTACATAAACAAGTACAACCCTATTTACATAACAGACTTCAGGGTGCTACCAAACTGTAATTCTCAGTGAGATACAAAGGGCAATGCCCAGTGGTGGGATTCAATTTTTTTAACCAAAAAAAAATTGCGGTTCTGTGGGCGTGGCTTAGTTGGGGTGTGTGGCTTGGTGGTCATGTGACTGGGTGGGCGTGGCTAGCTGGTCATGTGACTGGGTGGGTGTGGCTAGCTGGTCATGTGACCGGTGGGCGTGGCTATCTGCATAGGGACTACAGAGGGCTGAAAAAAGTCATTTCTGACTGGTCCTCGCACTTTTGACCAGTCCTCGCACTTATGACCATCCTCACATTTATGCCCGTTGCGGCATTCTTAACAACCATGTCACTCATTTCACAACTGCTTCTCTTCATCATGGTGATAAGATGGGGCAAAAACGTAAAATGTGAGGACAGTTGTAAGTTCGAGGACTGGTCAAAAGTGTGAGGACCAGTCAAAAATAACTTTTTCAGCCCTCTGAGTAGTCCATATGCACAAAAGGACTAACCAGAGGGCTGAAAAAAGTCATTTCTGACAGGTCCTCGCACTTTTGACCAGTCTTCGCACTTATGACTGGTCATCATTTATGCCCATTGTAGCATTCTTAACAACCATGTCACTCATTTCACAACTGCTTCTCTTCACCATGGTGACAAGATAGGGCAAAAATGTAAAATGTGAGGACACTCGTAAGTTCGAGGACTGGTCAAAAGTGCGAGGACCAGTCAGAAATAATTTTTTCAGCCCTCTGAGTAGTCCATATGCATAAAAGGATACAGCAATAGAGAGGGATTAAGGAAGGGAAGGGAAATTAGAGTAGGAGTGAGGGTAAGAGAGGGAGGAAGAGAGGAGGAGAAGGAGAAAGGAAGAGGAAGTAGGGAGGAGAAGAAGAAGGGGAGGAAGAGAAAGTAAGAAGGAAAGAAAAGAGAGAGGTGGTAGGTTTGAGGAGAAAGATTGCTGTACAATAAAAAAGATGAAAGGGAAGAAAGCCAACCCCCAAACAAATATAAAGATATTAAGATAAAGAATGAATTGTTAAACTTTAAAGAATAAAAGAGAACAAATATGAATAAATAACAATAATTAGAAACACACATACAAACATACAATGTATTTTCTTTGAACAGAGTATTTGGCCGGTTCACAAATTTAAACAGTGTTTAGTCATTTCAATTAAATTTACAATTTCTATATTTCCTTTTTGCCATATTTATTCCTCATCTATTTTTGTAAAAAACCAATATTACCCTTCATCTTCATCTCTAATCTTAATCAAATTCAATATTTCCCTTCTATTCTATATTATACCCCTTCCCATTGTCATCTATTTTTATATCCATCCTCACATTGGTTAATTATGTAATATTACAGTTGTTTAATATAAATTCAACATTTTTAATATAAATCAATTAGTTATATAACTACCTTTTTTGTATATTAATCAATATGAACATGAATATTCCAATTATTTCCATGCAATCCAATTTCTTACAAATCAATTAATTATATTTACCAATAATAATAAACCAAATAATTTCCCCCATATATTCCTCCAAACCACAACTTAACCATTTCTGCTTTCAACACAATATACAATTAATAGTATCTCAATTATTACAATTCCCTAGTTAAATAGAGCTTTTTTTCTTTTGTGTTTTAAAATCTTGAACTCTCCTCTTTTCCCCTAAATTTCCCATTGTTTGCACCTACCTTTTTTGGTGAGGAAAAAGAAAAGAAATCTGCCTGCCTAGTTTTCCAACGTTGCAACAACAGCAAAGCCAACAGCCTGCTTTACTTTCTGTTTCGTTTTTCAGCATAGATAGGGGGGGGGAAATCAGCACTCTTTGCAAGCAAGCAGCAGAGCCCTGAGCAAAACAGCTGAGAGCAAATCAGCTGAGAGTCAGGAGCCGATCTAAGCAAGGGCTAATTAGCCTATGCTGAAGCTCTGCGGGCCAATAAAATTACAAAAAAACACTGAACCCTTTGTTAAATTGCTGGCTCGCCCACTCCTCGCCCACCACTATTTATTGGCAATAAAAAGTGGTGCGGAGGGGCGGGGCAAGGGACAGGGCGAGCCAGCAATTTAACAAAGGGTTCGGCCGAACCCCCTGGAACCGGCAGAATCCCACCACTGGCAATGCCTAAAGATTAAGAATATTAGCTAGATTTACTTTCAATTATATACCATATAAATAACATTTTATTTTTATTTTGGTCCAGTTACTACTATTTGGAATTAAGCCCTTGGGATACCACTCAACAGCCAAGTGTGACTCTTGGACTTGGAAAAGTTGCTTATTCCTACTTTAGAAGAAGGGGCTTTGAATATAAGGAGAGGAGCTTTGTGTGAACAATAACATCCTTATTCTGCTGCCAAAGTCAGTAAACTAATGCTTCTACCACAAAATCAAACCAGATCACTGACTGACTTAGAAGAAGAAAAATTATGTTTTCTATTCAGTTTGTTTGGGACAGAAGGAATTCTTCTAATACTTCTATGGATCAGATGACGCAATGGAAGAATACTCAACACCCTCATCTCTCTTTTAAATAAAATGGTCTCTTAATGAAGCTGCCAGGAGAACCTTTTGCCAACTGATTCACAATCTAGGATTCCATGGGGAGAGGGAGGAGGGCAGACCTTTCATGTTAATGTGCTGTACTTCCTGCTGTGCTCCATTCCTGCAAAAGTTGACAGCAAGGTTGCTAGTGGGAATTGGGTAAATGGAACAGGTTATACTAACTGTATGAACTGCATATTTGTACTGATTTAAGTAATACTAAAATCCAAGAACAGCAACCAATAACATATTTTTAAAATATTCAGAAAAAGCCTTGCGCATCATGGATTTAGAGGACTGGGAAAACAAAGTATATAAACATATAACCTCTACTAAGTCTAACTAAAGAGCCTTTAATGGTGGATCTGATAGCAGGCTTATAAAAATGCAGGCAGAACTTTAGGTAATCAAAACAAACAGCTTTTATGCGGGAAGGACTAGAGCAGGGGTCTTCAAACTTGGCAGCTTTAAGACTTGTGGACTTCAACTCCCAGAATTCTCCAACCATAGCTAGCTGGAGAATTCTGGGAGTTGAAGTCCACAAGTCTTAAAGCTGCCAAGTTTGAAGACCTCTGGACTAGAGCCTAGATCTGTCATCACTGTAACAGCAGCCTCTGGAATATATTCTTTTCTATTCCTAATTACTTACATATCATCTTCTCTGCTCATCACAGAAGGCCACTACTCACTAGCCCTAATGTTCTACCATTGGTGGTTCTGGAAGAGAAGTGTAACAACATTCCCTTTCAGATTTTTTCTGACTTTCCACATGGAATCTAGGTTTAGGTTTAGGTTTATTTGGATTTATATACCGCCCTTCTCCCGAAGGACTAAGGGCGGTGAACAGCCAAAGATAAAACACATACAATATAAAATTTAAAAACAATTTAAAACATATTAAACAAATTTGGCCCATACTAATTAAAACACCCCCTTTTTTAAAAGCAAATTAAAATTAAGCAATTTAAAAAGAGTTAGGCCAGCCCAGCTTGTTGGAATAAAAAAAGTCTTGAGGGCACGGTGGAAAGTGCGTAAATCTGGGATCCTCCATATCTCCGGGGGGGAGCTTGTTCCAAAGGGCAGGTGCCTCCACAGAGAATGCTCTCCCCCTGGGGGCTGCCAGTCGACACTGTTTGTCGGATGGCACCCTGAGGAGCCCCTCTCTGTGGGAGCGTACTGGCCGATGAGAGGCTACCGGTGGCAGAAGGCGGTCTCATAGGTACCCAGGTCCTAAGCCATGGAGCGCTCTAAAGGTGGTAACCAATACCTTGAATCGCACCCAGAAGACCACCGGGAGCCAGTGCAGCTCACACAGGAGAGGTGTTACATGGGAGCGCCATAACCACCCACGCGGACGCATTCTGGACCACTTGGAGCCTCCAGGTGCTCCTCAAGGGGAGCCCCATGTAGAGAGCATTACAGTAGTCCAAGCGGGAAGTGACGAGGGCATGACCGTGCATTAAGGAATCCCGATCCAGAAAGGGACGCAACTGGCGAATCAGGCGAACCTGATAGAAAGTCCTCCTGGCCACAGCCATTAGATGTTCTTCTAAAGACAGCCGTGCATCCAGGAGGACACCCAAGTTGTGAGCTCTCTCCGTGGGGGCCAAAGACTCGTCCCCAATAATCAGTGATGGCACCAACTGGCTATATCAGTCGCCAGAAACCACAGCCACTCGGTCTTGGACAGGTTGAGCCTGAGTCTGTTTCTCCCCATCCAAATCCACATGGCCTCCAGGCATCGGGACATCACTTCAAGGGCATCATTGGGGTACCCAGAGGTGGACAGCTGAATGTCATCAACGTACTGATGGTACTTCACCCCGAAACCATGGATGATCTCATCCAGCGGCTTCACATAAATGTTGAACAGAAGGGGCGAGAGAACCGACCCTTGTGGCATCCCGCACACAAGGCGCCTCGGGGTCAACCCCTGCCCCCCTGCCAACACAGACTGAGACCAGTCAGAGAGAAAGGAGGAGAACCACCGCAATACAGTGCCCCCCACCCCCAACTCTTCCAAACGGCGCAGCATGATACCATGTTCGATGGTATCAAAAGCCGCTGAGAGGTCTAATAGGACCAGGACAGAGGAACAGCCCTTGTCCCGAGCCCTCCAGAGATCATCAACCAACACGACCAATGCCGTTTCCGTGCTGTACCCAGGTCTGAAGCCCGACTGGAATGGATCTAGATAAACCTTTTCATCCAGGTACTGGGGAAGCTATCGCGCCACCACACTCTCAACAACCTTCGCCACAAAACGAAGGTTGGAGACTGGACGATAATTTACTAACACTGCCGGGTCCAGGCGGTGCATATGCATATGGGTGTAACAGACTCTACATTACATATTTTTTAAGTATTATTATTATTATTATTTTAATTTGATTTATATGCCGCCCTTCTCCGGAGACTCAGGGCGGCTTACAATGCATTAAGCAATAGCCTTCATACTTTTGTATATTTATACAAAGTCAGCTTATTGCCCCCACAAACTGGGTCCTCAATTTACTTACCTCAATTCTCAATTTACCTACCTTAGAAAGGATGGAAGGCTGAGTCAACCTTGAGCCTGGTGAGATTCGAACTTACAGTAATTGCAGACAGCTGGTGTTAATCACAATGCTATCAGTCTGCTGAGCCACCAGGCCCAATTTTTTATTATACATTTTTCTTTGTTATATATAAAATTTCCATATCCACAATGGCAGTGTACTGACTGGGTATAATCTCTTAAATACAAATAATAAATTTTATTTATTTATTTATTTATAATTAAATTTATATACCGCCCTACTCCCGAAGGACTCAGGGCGGTAAACAGCCAAAAAATAAAATATACATAATACAAACGTTTAAAACCATTTAAAATACATTAAATACTTTGGCCAATTTTAAAACACCCCAATTATAAAAACAATTTAAAAACAATTTAAAAAGAGGAGGTTAGGCCAGACCAGCCTGCTGGAATAAGAATGTTTTGAGGACGCGGTGGAAAGTGCGCAGATCCGGGATCCTCCGTATCTCTGGGGGGAGCTCGTTCCAGATGGCAGGTGCCCCCACAGAGAAGGCTCTCCCCCTGGGGGCCGCCAGTCGACATTGTTTGACCGACGGCACTCTGAGAAGACCCTCTCTATGGGAGCGTACTGGTCGGTGAGAGGCTATTTGTGGCAGAAGGCGGTCTCATAGGTACCCCGGTCCTAAGCCATGGAGCGCTCTAAAGGTGGTAGCAGAACCTTGAAGCGCACCCGGAAGACCACAGGGAGCCAGTGCAGCTCGCGCAGGAGGGGAGTCACATGGGAGCGCCACATCGCTCCCGTAACCACCCATGCGGCCGCATTCTGGACCAGCTGGAGCCTCCAGGTGCTCCTCAAGGGGAGCCCCAAATCTTATATATACAATAGCTATCACTAGTATTCTCAAAATCTTATATATACAGTAGCTATCACTATTATCCTCAAAATCTATTCATAATATTCTTCACATATCCTTATTAAACATTTTCCATTATTTAATTAAACGCTCTATTCGGTTTTATCTATAATTAGTTAATAATATAAAGCATTATAAATATCATATAACCATCACATTTGTAATCATTATCATCCAAGTCTATTAATCATGCTTACTTATCATTATTCAATATTCATTATTTAATTGCAGATTTACTTCATTTTTACTTACATATCCATTTCTAACTTCTGCTTCTATTTTCTAACCATTGATGAAATAATTCCCAAGTTAAAAAATATTCTGTTTCCTCCTTATCCTTAATTTTCAATGTTAATCTATCCATTTCAGCATATTCTAGTATTTTCTTTATTACATTTTCCTCTCTAGGTATATTTTCATTTTTCCAGTTTTGTGCATACACAACGAACTATATCTAATGACAAGTGAGTCTCCAAGGAGAAAAAAGTGGCAATTTAGCTGTGGGAATGAAGGCTTGGGAAGATGGATACTAATACTGACAGATTGAGAGGAAAGAGTGATTGAAGGTCTGAGTTGGTACCTTTTGGAAATTTTAAGGACAGACTAAGCATTCAGACTGGGATTGTGACGAATCTTTGCTGTTTGGAAAGAGAATTCCTGTAAGAAGTTTTGGATAGAGACGGTGATGTGGAGAAGTGACAGTGACTGCTAAATAGGAGGAAGGTGACATTTTAGAAATAAAGAGACGAAGAACAGCTGATGCAATAGCAACTAATGGACAAAGAATTTGTTATTTCCAAATATCAGTGGACTCTATTGACTATAAGTAGTGATCCTAAAGGAGATTACTCCACAACATTTGGACAATGGACCATATCTATTAACAGTAAAAAATATAAACCAGATATAATTTTATAGCTACTCTGTATATATTCTATCTACTCTCACATCTATATATGTGTATATAAAAATTAGATTTAGAATCATATATATATATATATATGATTCTAAATCATAAGAAGCTAAGGCTCCATAGCTTCTAAATTAAACAAGAGCCTGAAGATGACAGGGTTGTGAGCCTGTCGAAACGTTGCTAGAAAGAAAAACTTTTAAGGTACTGGTAGGATTTTAGCTAAGGTTTTAAAGGACCTTGCAGAGTGATCTGTAAGGATTTTTGGAAGATTTTAAGATAGGATTTTAACCAGAATTTTAAACATTTTAACTAACTTATTTAACATGACGCGGGAAAACACCCAAGATTTTAATTTTTTGCATATATATATATATATATATATATATATATATATATATATATATACACACACATACACACACACACACACACACACACACACCTTATAAAGAATTAACTTAAAAGAGAATATTACATAGTACTATATAAATACCTACAAATAGACTGTACAGCAGTGTATAGATTTATAAAATATTAAAAATTTACATTTAATTTTATAATTTTATACATATCTAAATCATAACTCTTATAACTTGTATAATATTTATAACTTTATGGCTGTAAGGTGTAACTACATTTAGATTGTTATCTATATTAATATTCAGAATCTCTAGACTATATTATTAATCTTAGATTATAATATATTACAGACTATATTATATTATGGATAACATGGTCATTGTTGTGGGTATAACAATATAATATACAATATATAATCTAATTCCAAATAACAATTGGTGTATGACGAGTGTCTAGATTAGGGAAATTACATATTAGAGAAGTGGGAACCTGATAGGTAAATAGTAGTTGATTTATGGTATTGTGGAAGAACTTCTTTAGGATTTTGAAAATTACAAATATGACGATTGCAAAAACAGCGGAAAAATCACCAATGATAGCTTCCCATCAGGACAACGCTCGATAGAAAATATGTTGGGTGGCAAGAAATCAGGCTATATATTGAGTCTGCAGAACATGTAGTCAACCCTTATTATGATCTAAGAAACGATGATGAAAACACAGGAGTCAATAATGAAAAATCATGAAGAAATAAAGAGCGAGATGGGGGAGGTGAAAGGATACATCCATAAACTGGATGATAGAATAGGAACGATATGGGAGGTGATAGCCAGAAATGAACAGAAAATAAAGACAGTGGAAGCCAGGACAGAACAAATAAAAAGGAATTAGAAACAATGAAACAAAAATTGATGTCAGTGAATAGAGACCTGGAAGAGGCAATAGTCCACCTGGAAATGGAGAAATCAGCTTTTTTTCTGAGATTCCAAAATGTAGTAGAAAACAAGGAGGAAGACCTAGTAAACCTCATGTTAGAAATGCTAGCTGACGTTCTGCAGAAAAGTAAACAAAAGATTCAAAATGACATAGATGAGATCTATAGAATCCATACTAATTATGTACGTCGACATAAATTGCCAAGAGACGTCCATGTGACGTTTGCAAGGAAAACAATTAGGAATGAAGTCTATAGGAGGACAAGAGATGAGCCACTGATTTACAAAGGAAAAGAAATCTTAACCCTGAAACAAGTCCCAAGAAGGGTTAGGGAACAAAAAAGAAACTACCATTTCCTATCTTCACAACTGGTTAAATATAAGGTAATGTTCAGATGGCTCATTCCTGAAGGCATGCTGGTCTCATGGCAAGAAAAGGAATTTAAAATCGATACTTTGGACAAGGCGCAAGAATTCTATGAACACTACCTAGCTGTAAATGAAAAACAAAATAGTAGAGAAGATATAGAAAGCAAAAGACAAGACCTGTTGCGTTCAACAGGTTTTGCGTATTGATCTGTTTGCGCATGCTCAAGATGATGGCGTCCTTGTGAAGCCAGAGTGAGGATGGGCGGTTTCTGGCCGTTTCGGGGGTCTTAGAGGGCATTTTTGCCATCCACAGCCCCAACTCCGACGAGGGGAACCCCTTCGCCCAGCCAGCTGAGGACTGTTTCGTCCTCCGGGGCACCATGGCTGGGCTGAAATAGACAGTCTGAGGCTCCGCAGGAGGATGACGATGATGGCGGCTTGGCTGCAGCAGCGGCTGTGACTGCAGCGGTTGCGGTGACGTTTTTGCCGATTTGCCAGCAGCGGCTGGCTTTTGCTTTGGCTGACGCTGATGCTGAGGGAGACAGAGCCTAAAGCAGCTGCGGTGTCGGTCGTTGGGGGGCGACGGCTTGGAATGCCCCCCGTCTTCCCCTCCTTGGCTGCCTCTAGGTTGGTTGGACTACGGAGGTTCTGGGGAGGGGGGGTTCGGGGGTTGTTGGAGGCCAGGATGCCGGCGGCACCGACTGCAGACGCTGCGGCGGCAGATGGCAGCTGCCCCTGATAGCGAAAGTGCTGGCAGCAATGGCGGGCACAGTAGGACGGAAGGGGTGATTTGGATGGTTCTGGACTTTCATCGGGACTTGCATTACGCTTTGCACACCTTGAGAACCCACTGAAATCTGGGAATAGGAAGTTGAAGGTGTGACTGGTTGACTTTGGCGATTTGGGGGGTTGGAGAGGTGGGAGGCTAGGTGAGAACTAGCTATCCGGCCGCCTTGGGTGACTCTCCTCCCCACTTCTTCCCAGTCCATGGCTTGATTTGATCTGGCTTGTCCATCCACTTCCGATCTTATGCCTCCAATATTTTCCCCCTTCCTGACTTTAAACATCTGTTGGAACATCCGTCTTTGAACATCTCTCCTTCCGTGATTATTAATATCTGTCCTCATGGACTGCCTGATTTGTTGTTATCTTATCCCAGCCGGATGACGATGAAGACTGGACTAGGCAAATGGATGCTGAAGGAACTGTTGCTGCTTGCCACCGGGAGGGACAGATCAACTATTACCATCTAGGCCAGCCACCGTGAGAGGGTGGCTGGGATACTGACCTTCCGATTGTGATGTGTGGACACAGGCTCCCTTCCACTGCTGTGAGAGAACAGTGGATTTCAGTTCTACTGGTTTTTGGAGATCTACTGTTCCAGTCTTTTGGACTATCTGATTAGGCCCCCGGCCAGTTCTCACCTACATCCTGTTTTTTGCTTGATGTATACGGCAGCCGAGCTTCTGGTATTGCGAGACTCCCCCCTCTCACAGGCCTGGCCCTCGACACTATTGAGGGCCTACCTTGATGACGGATTTTGGAATCCCGAGAGGTGACATGTTGCAAAGAGGGGTTTGAGGGGTTTTTAACTTCGCTTTTAACTAGAGTTTTAAGGGGTTCTGGGGAGGGGGGTAAGGTTGTGGGTTTGGGGGACAACCCACTGAGGGGGAGGCCTGGTTGGATAGGGGGCTACGTTATGGGGGTGTGGAGCTCGGAGTCAATGAGGGGGTTAGAGTCCATACTGATGAGGGCGATATCATCAGTACTGTAAGTGGGAGGGGCAGATATGGCGGGAGCAGGGGGCCATATCCAGTTATGGGGTGCGCGCCCGCTGTCTCCAAGCGGTAGCGCGCTCCAGCCCCCAATGCTCCTCTCGTTCTCCGGGTTGCGCAGATCCTCAGGGCCTGGGCCTTCAGCTGATGTTGTGCAATGCCAGGTCCATAGTATATAAAGCCCCCCTCATTTGTGATCTTGTTCAAGAGGGGGGAGCAGACCTGGCGGGTATTACAGAGACCTAGTTGGCCAAGAAGGGGGGTTCCCCTTGTTGAAATGTGCCCACCAGGTTTCCGAGCATTCCATCAGCCGAGGTCTCAGGGGAGGGGAGGGGGGTAGCGGTTGTTATAAAGGATGGTCTTGGTCCGAAGGAGGCCACTGTGCCTCAGATAGCCGGATGTGAGTCCCTCTTTGTGAAGTGGGGTCATGGGGTGCAGATGGGCTTGCTGATCACATACCTGGCTCCCTGCCACGTGGTGGCAGTCCTGCCTGAACTGCTCAACGTGATAGCCGGGGTGGCGGTTGATACCCCCAGACTTATGGTTATGGGGGATTTCAAACTGCCATCCATTGGTGAAACGTCTGAGGTGGCTCGGGAGTTCATGGCTTCCATGACGGCCATGGACCTGACCCAGTTAGTTCATGGCCCTACTTTCATGGGGGGGTTTCTTCTCTGGCCAGTGGCTGAATGGTTTAGATATAGGGGATATAGTGATTAAACCCTTGTCATGGTCAGACCATTCGCTCCTTCAACTTGACTTTCACCCTGCCGCAGGGAGGCGGAACCGATCAGGTGGTTCCGCCCCAGGTGCCTGATGGATCCTGATAGGTTCCAGACGGAGCTTGGGCCATTCCCTGAGGTTCTGACTCACGACCCGGCTGAAGACCTGGTGGCTGCCTGGGATAGGGCGGCCGCTGGAGCTTTGGACCGTGTCGTGCCTTTGCGGCCTCTGACCCGGCACCGATCTCACTTAGCCCCCTGGTTCTCCGAGGAGCTGAGGGAGATGAAGCACCGGAAAAGACGCCTGGAGAGCAGTTGGAGGGCTAGCCTTTCCGAATTGGACCAAACACTGGTAAGGTCTCATATTAAGACCTACCTAGTGGCGATAAAAACGGCAAAGTTTAATTATTTTTCCATTCTTATCGCGTCTGCAGATAACCGCCCAGCCGCCCTGTTTAGGGTGACCCAGTCCTGCTCCATCCGGGAGTGCGGGAGGACCCCTTGGATGGCAGGGCTGAGGATTTTGTGCAGTATCTGCATGACAAAGTCGCTCAAATTCGGGAAGGCCTGGACTCTGACTGGGTAGATGCAGGCGGGGTGATGGAGACAGGTCTTGAGAGTGTTATCTGGGAGGATTTTGACCCAGTGACCCCTGAAGACGTGGACAGTATTCTGGGTAGACTTAGCACGGCCACGTGTTTATTGGACCCGTGTCCCTCCTGGTTGGTGCTGGCTTCCCAGGAGGTTACACGAGGCTGGCTCCAAAGAATTGTCAACGCTTCTTTGAGAGAGGGTTACTTTCCCGCCGCCTTGAAAGAGGCGGTGGTGAGGCCCTCCTCAAGAAGCCCTCCTTGGACCCAGCTGTTTTAGCAAATTATCGTCCAGTCTCCAACCTTCGCTTTGTGGCGAAGGTTGTTGAGAGTGCGGTGGCACGACAGTTCCCCCAGTACCTGGATGAAGCAGTCTATCTCGATCCGTTCCAGTCGGGCTTCAGACCTTATTAACTCCTTTCGTTGGTTCACTTATACAACTACTAACAAAACTCAGAGCCTAATAGCGTAGCTTAATTACAGGTAATCCTCAAATTACGAATGTAATATAGCATACCAATCACATTCATTACCTGAAGATTTATTAATTGGATCACGTTAAATGAATGTGATCTCTCACTTTACCCCATGCCTTCATTAATCAAATGCAAATGTCATCAAGTGCACATGAAATATCTTAGGGAATACCATGGGAAGGGCCTAGTGCTTCTGACCACCCAAGGCTTCCCCAACCCACTGAGATATCTCATGCTTCCCCCGCCCCCCACATCCTACCCTGCAGGGTCTCCACAGGCACTGGGCCTATGGAGACACACCTTTCAAAGATCTTGATGATCAAGCCAACTGCCTCCTCTCTGCCACAGCTTCTTTGTCTGCTCCCAGTGTTCCAAAAGCAGAGCAGTGAGAGCAGAGGCAGAGCAGGACTAGCCTGCCCTGCTCAGCTTGGCTGACTAACCGTGACCACCTGCGTAGGACACCTGATGTGCCAGGCTGCCTTGATGAATCTGAAGGAGCACTATCTTGCACTCCTTCAGGCCTTTGTTCTCCACGCCACAAACTTTTTGCAAAGTAGATGGACCCTGAAGGAGCATGAGATCACACCCCTGAAGGCTTTCATCCTTTTTGCAAAAGGCTTTTGGTGCAGAGAACAAAGGTCTATAGGGGCATGACATTACCCCCCTGCAAGCCTCAAATCACCATGCCAAAAGCCTTTTCCCTCCATCCTCTGTGTCAAAAGCTTTTGCAAAGAGGACAGAAGCCTTCAGGAATGCAATCTTGCGCCCCTACAGGCCTCCTGCTTTTTTAAAAAAGCTTTTGGTGCGGAGAATAGAAATCTTCAAGGGTGTGATCTCGCACCCCTGCAGGTCTCCATTCTCCATGCCAAAAGCCCTTTGCCTCTGTCCTCCATGCCAAAAGCTTTTGCAAAGAAGACAGAAGCCTTCAGGGGCATTATTTTACAGCCCTGTCTTATATTTTTTTGAACCCTGAAATAAGTGCTTGGCTTTATTGCCATGCGCTCAGAAGCCCGATTGGGCTTATTATCAGGGAATGTCTTATTTTGGGGAAAACAGGGTATTTCTCACTTTTGGAACTATGTCTTGTAGATTTTTTAAAAAATATTTAAAACCTAATTATTTATATTTTAATTATTTTAATTCACAAAAATTATTCTTTAAAGAAAAAAGAACTTTTACATATATAACTTTCAATAAACTAAGGAAAATAAAATTATGATTACCCTAAAAAAGTATCCTTATTAAGGTTTCTTGCTTGAGATTTGGCTATTAAATGCCAAAAATCCTCAAATTTAAAAAAGACATAGAAATTATTCCTAAAATGATGTGTTCTATTATTCCAAATTTTAACCAAAAACTTAGCATCAAAGAAAGTTAATTCCTGTTGGCAAGTAAAATGTGCAGAATGTCCTTAAACTAAGTAATAAAAACCATAATGTGAAATTGTTTGTTATTAAATGGATAACAAATACAAAGCTCAAATCGCAAATCAAAATGATAGGTTAACCAAACCCTTTTTAAATGTTGCAAACAGATGTAATTGATTAAAAACATCATGTTTCTCAATGTGCTTTGTATAGAGAGTATATTAATACTCTGGAAAAAATCCAAAGTGTTAAAACATAAAAGTTAAAAAGTATTCTTCATACACTGAACTTCATTGTGGATCATGATCATAGCATAATAAATTTAAAATCTTATCTGATGTTATCTTTACCTACATGTATCTGGTCAGTTTTCTTGTAACATGAAAAAATTGTAAATTTACAGGTAGTCCTCGACTTGCAACCAAAATTGAGCTCACAATTTCTGTTGCTAAGCAAGATAGGTTTTTTGTTTCAATTTTATTTTATTTAGAAGATTAAAATACAAATACAAAAGAAAAAAATTAACAGAGACAAAACAAAACTACACAAGAACTTTAAAAATGTGAATTAAAAAGAATAAAAGACAAATACCTGTGTTTCCCCGAAAATAAGACTGGGTCTTATTTTCTTTTGGGCCCCAAAATATGCAGTAGGGCTTATTTTGGAGGGGGTGTCTTATTTTTTTCCCCATGTACAGGAGGCCCACTTCTGCTTGCTTGTGACAGGGCAGGAGGCCATGCGATGTGCTAATGCCATTGCCGCGAGACAGAAGGTGGAGCTGCCCACATGCCCAACACCAGCCTCGGGCCCCCACAGCCAGGTCACCCACACCCCGACACTTGTCTCGCCTTGGGGCAGTGGCAGCTCCAGCAGCCCCCTCCAGCAGTACCCTGTTTGGCCACAGCTGTGGTCACATGAGGTGGGAGTGGGGTTGCACCCCGCACCCCACACTGGCACCCCACACTGGCTTACCTCAGGGCCTTCACAGCCAGGCCATCCATGCTCCAACACCTGCCTCACCTTATAGCCGCAGCACCAGCACACTTTTTGGCCTCCTGCTCCATTGCAGCAGAAGAAGTGGGCTGGCAGCCACGTGGGCTTCTGCTGCAAATGACTGTTGGTGCTGCCGCCACGAGGCAAGTGTTGAGACATGGATGGCCTGGCTGCGGTGGCCCTGAGGAAAGCCACTGTGGGGCACATGGGGCAGCTGCACTCCCTGCCCCCAGCCTTGCCTTGGGTTCACAGTACTGCAAGCAACCAGACGAAATGGGTGTGCGGCCAGTTTATTTATTTATTTATTTATTTATTTATTTATTTATTTATTTATTATATTTCTATACCGCCTTTCTCCCATAGGACTCAAGGCGGTGTACAGTCAAGAAAAATATAGATACACAAACATCATAAAATTGCTAATTAAAATTATTATTATAACATAGTTTGGCCCAATTAAACAGAACCTAAAATTAGATAACATTTTAAAAACATTCACATGTTCATATGTTTAGCCCCGCCTGTTGGAACATCAGGGTCTTGAGGGCACGGCGGAAAGCACGGAGATCAGGGATATTTCGAATCTCAGGGGGCAGTTCATTCCAAAGGGTTGGAGCCCTCACAGAGAAGGCCCTCCCCCTGGGAGTTGCCAGTCGGCATAATTTGACTGACAATACCCTGAGTAGTCCCTCCCTGTGAGAACGAACTGGTCGGTGGGAGGCTATTGGTGGCAAAAGACGGTCTCGTAGGTACCCAGGTCCTAAGCCATGGAGCGCTTTAAAGGTGATAACTAACACCTTGAATTGCACCTGGAAGACCACCGGGAGCCAGTGCAGCTCGCGTAGGAGAGGTGTTACATGAGCGCAACGAGCTGCGCCCAGAATGCGCGCGGCTACATTCTGGACCAGTTGGAGCCTCCGGGTGCTTTTCAAGGGGAGCCCCATGTAGAGAGCATTACAGTAGTCCATACGGGAGGTGACTAGGGCATGAGTGACTGTGCGCAAGGCGTCCCGATCCAGAAAGGGACGCAACTGGCGGATCAGGCGAACCTGATAAAAGGCACCCCTGGCCACGGCCGTCAAATGATCTTCTAAAGATAACCGTGAATCCAGGAGGACACCCAAGTTGCGGGCCCTCTCTGTGGGGAGCAAGATCTCATTCCCTATTGTCAGTGATGGTACCAGCTGACTATACCGGGACGCCGGAAGCCACAGCCACTCGGTCTTGGAGGGGTTGAGTCTGAGCTTGTTTCTCCCCATCCAGATCCGCACGGCCTCCAGGCAACGGGACATCACAGCAAGGGCATCATTGGGGTGGTCTGGGGTGGAGATGTATAGCTGTGTGTCATCAGCATACTGATGAACACTCACCCCGAAACCACGGATGATCTCGCCTAGCAGTTTTACATAAATGTTGAACAGAAGGGGTGAGAGGACTGACCCTTGCAGCACCCCACAAATAAGGTGCCCACCTGCCAACACAAACTGTGAACGGTCAGAGAGGAAGGAGGAGAACCACCGAAGCACAGTGCCCCCTATTCCTAACCCTTCCAGCCACACAGGGTATTAAGTAGGGCTTATTTGGGGGGGTAGGTCTTATATTAGGTGCACACGTACAAAGTATGCTACGGCTTATTTTCAGGATAGGTCTTATTTTCAGGGTATTATTTCTCCTAGGTGAACACTGACAAATCTATTGCAACAAAAATAGTTTCCCCTTACAAAGCAGGTATAAAATTTCTAAACTTCTACACCTATTTGCAACCCAACTGATCTGTCATATTGTACATATATCAAATAAAAAATAGTTAACAAGTTAAACAACAGCAAAGTTAAAGTTCAAGGCACTCTGTTAATAGTCTGTCATTGTAATTTACCTGCAGAAAGTCTACAGGCTTCTTATTTACCACAAGAGACAAGGCCTTGACCGCCCAGCCCCAGAATCAAATTTGCTCGTTTGGTTCTTAATAATGAAACTTTTCTTTAATTTTAATTTGGGAACTTTCCAAACAATTGCAATTTATTTCCAAAGTTTATAAGGTCATGTTGTAAATTTCTATGCAACATCCATTGTCGAAAAATTCCCCTTAACAAACAATATAGCATTCCTTTTGCCAAGAAAGTCCAGTTTTGTTCCATTTTACAATCTTTACTGCCACAGTTGGTAAGTGAATCACTGCAAATTAGTAAATTAGTAAAACGATGTTAAGTGAATCTGGCTTCCCTATTGACTTTGCTTGTCAGAAGGTTGCCAAATGTGGGAAATCCAATTTTATTCTTTTCAAATCATCAAATAATTTATTTTAGCAATGTCACAAGAAACTCTCTTTCTCAATAGCTTTATTATTTGCTTGCTTCCACCTCCCAAGAAAATACGGGGAGCATATTAAGGACAATTTAATACCATTCTGTATCTAAAATATATCATTTGATTTAATAAAGGATTGCCTGAATATGATTATTTTCTTTCTCCATCATATTCAATGTTTTGCTTTTCATTTCATTATATCCAATTATAGGCCAATAGAATTTCCCAGTTTTTCTTGAATAGAACTGAAGTTTAGATCAAGCATTTATGAAAGAGGAAGGAAGGGTCTAGTCTATCATCTGTTTCCGTTGTACTTGAGCTTCTCAAACTACTTGAGCTTCATTTTAGTGATCACTATCTCAAAGAAGTTGCCAATTTTTATTTGTTCCAAATCCAATTCATTATTTTTGTAACCTATAAAATTTTTAATAAATAACTCCAAATTCAAAGTTTGAAGACATCTACCTTTTTTAATCTTCCTCTTTCTTCAGTTTACACAGATATTGAATTACCTCTGGAAAAATAGAACTTTCCTAATCTTTGTTGTCACAGAAATCTTGAACTTTAAAAAACATGTAATTTTTTTTCAGCTTACAAAGTGATACCATCTGCAGCTCCAGACTGAGGCACTCACACCCAAACAGGAGTAGAGCAGCTCCAGGTATTGGTAAATTACCTCTTGTTTGACAAATAAGATGGCAATTCAGAGAAATATGCAACCTGCATTATTCAAGACTAATGCACAGTACAGCTGGGCATGGAAGATATCACTATTCATTTTCATTTTCTCTTTACCCCTTCCACCAGAAATTTTACAAGATGATCTCATGAAGTTAGCAGAACACCACTATTTGAAAAAAAGGCAACAGTATAAATTAGATGCATGTTTGTATTTAGATAACCTGACCACTCTGCATATGAATGTCCTATTAAGACACGTTTTTCACAGCATGCATAAAGTAATTTAATTGTGGAAAAGAATTGGGTATTTTATAAGCATATATCCTAATACTCTAAATCTATTAATAACCATAAATCTAATAATATGTTTGACAAATTGTTAACTGCCATTTTTCTGATAATTATTATTACCACTACTACTCCATTCCTTGCTATTTGTAATAGTGGCCATCACAGAGAGAAATTATATTATAAATGGTTAATTAGATACATAATTTTGGCATACTTTTTAAGATTCTATCACAACCACTTTATAGAAAAACAATAATTTATCCCTGGTGATATTTTTCAGAAATCCACAGGTAAGTCAGTAAAATCATTTATCATGTGGCTTTAGTTACATTTTTTTAAAGTCATAACATGGAAAATAAAAATAAAAAATCTGGGGGTGGGAATGGGGGGGGGATAGAGGTTATTTTAAACAAAAATTGGAATGATTCCTTAAAACTACTGTAAGAACAATGAACATATTATGTGGACATTTTTGAGCCACATTTAAAGTTAATACAATCTTTCCTCTACATTTGCCCTTATTACTTCTGGGAAGGTTATCACTATTTGCCACTATTTTATAACTAACGTGCAATCATATTTACTATATAAGATTATTGGTAGTAGAAATATAATGCTGCATTACTAGAGTTTTTAAGCATTCTACTTTCCTATAATATCACATCTCTTCTGTTAAAATAATACACAGTGGTCTATGATTGGAGATATCCTCACTTGTATTTCCAGTGCATAGTAACATACAAAGAGTATTTAACAGTAGCTTCAAAGAAAATTGGGACAGCAATTTTGGGACAGCATGAATTGGGACAGCAGCTTTGGAAAAATTGATCTGTTCTCTTTAACACATCTCATTAAAGAACTTTGAAATCCAAATTCTTTTGACTAACTGGCCAAACAAAATAAATCATAATTCATACCTTGGGTTGTTATGAATTTTTTCTCTTTGAATTGCAATTTTAAAAAATTAGTAACCAGCAAAATGCTATGCGTATAGTTTATTTGGATTTCAGTAAGGCATTTGATAAAATTGACCTACTACTTGATAAGATAGAAAAATGTGAGTTAGGCAGCATCACTACCAGATGGATTTGTAACTGGCTGACAAACCACAAGCAGAATGTAGTCCTTAATGGAACAGCATCTATATGGAGGAAACTGAGCAGTGGGATATCTCAACTCAGTCATAGGTCCAGTACTTTTCAATATCTTCATCAATGACTTAGATAAAGGGAATAGAAGAGGAACTCATCAAATTTGCAGATAACACCAAGCTGGCAGAAGTAGTCAATACTCCAGAAGATAGGCTCAAAATATAGAAGGATCTTGACATATTTGAACAGTGGGCCCTATCTATCAAAATGAAATTTAAATGGTGAAAAAAGTAAGGTTCTACATTTAGGCAAGAATAACCAAATGCACAAGTATAGAATATGTGGCACCTGGCTCAACAATAGTAACTGCAAGAGGATCTTGGAGTCATAGTGGATGATCACTTGAATATGAGCCAGCAGTGTGCTGCTTCTTCCAAAAAAGCGAACCCAGTCCTAGGCTGCATTAATAGAAGGATAGAATCAAGAACATGTGAAGTGTTAGAATCACTTTATAATGCCTTGGTAATATCACACTTGGAATATTGCATCCAGTTTTGATCACGATATAAAAGAGATGTTGAGACTCTAGAAAAAGTGCAGAGAAGAGCAACAAAGATGATTAGGGGACTGAAAGCTAAATTATATGAAGAACAATTGCATGAATTGGGTATGTCTAGTTTAATGAAAAGAAGGACTGGAGTGATAGGGTAGCAATGTTCCAATATATGAGGGCTGCCACAAGAACATAAGAATAACCTATTCTCAAAAGGACTTGAAAGCAGGACAAGAAGCAATAAATGGAAACTGTGCTCCTCCGCTCCCCTCCACCCACACATATACAGAAAGAGTTCTACTGGTGTTTATTCAAACCCCTGAAACAGGCCCTGTTGGGCAGATCCAGATTCCAAGCTCAGAACAGCAAGAGTCACTGGATAACTGAGTCCAATGGGCACACACAAAGTCGAGGAAGACAGTCCACAAATGGGTCAGGATACATGGCATAAGCACACAAAGCATGGAACTGGGCACATTGCTCCAGCAACACTCAAGTCCTCAGGGCAGGATTAAGTAGGCAGCATCAGTGTAGCCCTTCATGTGAGTACATGTTTGTAAAGTAGCACCCTTCTCAAGCATTCTGCATCCATGTGCAAGAGCAGATTGCTGCAAGAATACGTGTTTGGGTAGAAAAGGCAGCTCTTCCCCATTGAATCTCCTCCCCACTTATCTCTCTCCCTCCCTCCCTCCCTCTGTGTGTGTGTGTGTGTGTGTGTGTGTGTGTGTTTCCACAAGAACAGACAGACTAATGTAACTTGCCCATGCAGGTGCAAAGCCACTTATCTGGGACAAATCAGGCACATGAACAATTCTTGTGTGCCTGGCAAAGTCCAGTGGGCCAGGCACAAATAGAGACAGATTGTTACATTCATCCAGTATTCAGTCTCCAAGATGAGCAAATGCATGAATGGAGTGATAGGAGCCATAGCATCTCCAAAGCAGATCAGGTACAGGGCAACCAAGGAGTACGCTGGCAACTGCAGAGTTTCCCCCTTCCATCCAAGGTGCAATCCCGCACCAGGCAGCCACAGGCCTGTTACATCCCCTGCCACAGGAGGAGGCCGTGAGAAACATGCATGTCTTGAACCCATGCACGCCAGTCGCTCTGGCACTGCTGCTTCCGCTGCTGCTTCAGAACCCACCAAGAATAGCAAACTAGCAGCATGCTGAAGATCAATTGGTAGGCGGGGCATCACAAGAATTGATATCTGGGATGTGAGAGCGAGCCCCAGAAGAAGCACCCATGAGACCCAGCAAGTACAGGAGTACTTTGATCCCTCTCTGGAATATGGAGCAAGTCTCTATCCCCCGCCGTTGCCCTTACCTTCTCAGGCCAGCCGAGCAGTGACTGGGAGGGGAGGGTGAGGGGCGGAACCAGCTAGTAGTGGGATCACCCAACAGGGAGCCAGAGCAGAGGGGCAAAAGAGCCGCATGTGGTTCTGGAGCCGTGGGTTGTCGACACCAATCTATGCAGTCTAATGATCCTCTTTATATGAACTTGCTTCTTCACATTCTCCTCTGGGCACTGTTCTAATTATATGTTTATAATGCTTGCATATCATTTATATTTCAGTAATGAAAGTCAAGCTCTTATTGAGTTCGTATCAGACAAATAACATAAAAAGAACATAGATTTACCTTCATACAATCAAAACCGCTGGTAAACCAATCCAAAATCAGAAGGCAATTAAAAAAGTGGAACATCAGTATATTCATTCAAAAACTAATATGAAATTCTGAAAAATTGGTACAAGCTGCTCCCAGTTTAAACTAATGAGTATTCTACTTGTTGCATCTTTATCTCCTAGAATTCTTCCCTTTCCACTTAACTTGTCTTTTTTATCAATTTCTGGAAATATTCTCAACAAAACTCTGGGATTTTTTAATTTTAATTTTTTAAAATACTAGTAGACCACCAGACCCAGAAGTACTGTTGTATGAAAGATGCTTGAGAATGGTACTTTGCCTTATAGATGCTGTCCTTGTTCAATATTTTACAGATAATTAAGGTGACAGAAATGTTAATTCAAGTAAAGAATTCAAAAAGTGGTGTCCATGACCAACAAATTGCCTACTTGTGATTTATTAGATCCAGTACTGCAGAATATATTTGCCACATTTTATAAAGACAAATAATTAAATCCATGACAACGGACAACCTGGAACACATTTATCCTATTTGCCGAAAAATTACAATAAAAAGCATAGAATCTACTCATTCATCTATCTATTGATGATTTCAATATCATTTACTTCTTTTAGCCAATAGAACTTGCATTAGCAACTATTTCCAAAGTCAGCCTAATTTTTAAAATGACATATATTATAATAACCGGTTCATATTGCATTAATCATTTTGAGTTCCAAATTCTGTAATCTCATGTTCCTTGCTTAAATAATATTTTGTTCTCTTCTCAGATATATTTCTGCAGCCAAGGGGGCTACCACATACAAAATAATTTGGCATTAGAAGATTATGATATAGCCAAATATTATTTTTAAAGCTTTCTATGAAAATTAGTCAGCATGTTTTGCTCTTTAACTGACATTGCTAATCAATAGGGAAAGATAAATAGACGTTAAACACAGATGTTCAGCTGCTCACAATAAAATAGTTGTAATGCCACTTGTATTCTCTGTGAGCACTTCTTTTATAACTAATTTGTAAATATTTTGCTGTATGAATATAATTTTTGTCTATCAATTTGCATAAATGAATATACCACAAGGAAAGAAGTTATTTTCATTTCTCTCAAACCATTTGGTATGTTCCATATTTGTTATGTTCTTTTTTTCTAAGAATAATATATTGTAAGCATTTTGGAATATAAAGTTTGCAGTCATTAATTAAGAAAAAGTTTAAAATGATTAAATTATTTACCGTATTTTTCGGACTATAAAACACACCAGACTATAAGACGCACATTAGCTTTAGAGGAGGAAAACAAGAAAAAACATCTGCCTCTGCTCCCAGCATCCATCTGGTATTCATCTGGCAAGCATCCTTGCAGCAAACAACAAACAGCCTGATCAGCTTCAGCATGTTATTTTTTTTTTTAATTTGATTTATATGCCGCCCTTCTCCGAAGACTCAGGGCGGCTTACAATGCGTTAAGCAATAGCCTTCATACTTTTGTATATTTATACAAAGTCAGCTTATTGCTCCCACAATCTGGGTCCTCATTTTACCTACCTTAGAAAGGATGGAAGGCTGAGTCAACCTTGAGCCTGGTGAGATTTGAACTTGCAGTAATTGCAGGCAGCTGATGTTAATAACAGTGCTTTAGTCTGCTGCGCTACCAGAGCTCCTCTGGTTATTGCAGCCCCAGCAAGTGGCTCATCAGAGCTCCGCTCTGTTGTGCTCACCACCGGTCAATTGAGGTGAACTGCTGCCGCCGCCGGGAAACACTGGAGCATTCGCTGCCAAGCAGTTGATTGGTGATTGGATTTTCCTGAATACCACCAATCAGCTGTTCTAGGCGGCAGGGATTGCCGTGGCCCATTCACCGCCACCGCTGCCTTTCACCATGGCCTGTTTGCAGTGGTCTGTTCACCATAACCACGGCCCATTAGCCATGGCCCATTCAGTGAACAGGGCGTGGAGGCGGCAATAAGCAGCAATACCGGTGGCAGCAACACCGGAAGCGGCAATGAGCAGCCTAGAACAGCTGATTGGCATCGCACCAACTCCCCTGACTGACTCTGCAAAATTGCCAGCTTCTGTTGAAAACTAAAACTAAAAGGAACCTGTATTAAGCACAGGCCCAGGAAAAATGAATTTCAATCTGAAAGCTACAAAGCTACATCTTCACACTGCACAATATATCAATCAAATGTTTATATATTTTTGTTTCAGTATTTTGCTTCCTTTGCATTGAGGCAGCTATATTAAATGAGAAAAATATTAGCAATGTTTCAAGGCTAATTATATTCAGTTTCCAAAGGAGAAAAATGTTTCCATATTTTAACAGGTATCTAATGTGTTTATAATAAATAGGAAAGTGTATCAACATTTGCTACTCTATTTCTGCCAACAAAACTAGGAGAAGGCGGGAGGGGAGGGGAGGACAGGACAACTTGTGCTCTTACACAATTCTTTCTTTAGATTCTAATTTAGAAGATTTAATTCTTTAGACTTGAAGACAGCAGATGGCAATTAGAATCTGCACAGGGATGGAATTTCCTTTAGACAGCCAATTTTTTTCTCTTGGATTTAATAAAGAACTACCTGCCCAGAAAATATCTGTCCCTATAATAGATTTGAGAAAAGAAAAGATAATAGTGCTGTCAAAGTTGTCAAAGGCAAGACTTTTATTAGAAACTTCTTTCAATAAACCTCATGCTTGCAGACATTAGCAGGGAGACAAGGGGATACTAATGACAAAAAGTAGTGTCATAATGTTGTGACATAACCCCATAACTTTATACCTGCACCATGAGATGCACTCTGTGATTTTGAAACAGATGCTCTATCATTTCACCAAACTTCTGCTCATGCTAGAATGTTGCACTAGGGCTTACCTTATGCGAAAAAAATGGGAATTATTATTGTAAAACACAAAGAAATTACAGCAGGCTGACCAAAAACAGACATCTCACTGTAGAGTTGCTATATCTTTGGTTGTTACTACATGACTGTATGCTTGAAGAGCATTTCAATTAAAATCAAAAAATATACTGGAAAATATTTATTAATCCAAGAGTATTTCATCTGTTCTACAGCACAAAAGTGTATTTACAATTAGCAACAAGGAACAAGGCATGAAAAACTAGCATGATAAATTTTTAAAGAATAGCAGCTTGGAAAGAAAAATGTTTAATGGGTCACTCCAAAAAATAAAGACTTGGATACTGAAACAGGAAACAAAAAAATTTATTATGTCTAAATGCTATCAAATATATAAACAATTTTAAATGTTTTCAAAGAAAAATGGCACTATAATTAGTGAGTCTGTATTTCTTTTACATTTCACTATTTTGTAGCCAGGTGGGTATTAGTAGTAAAAGCATTAGGCTAGAAAACAGGAAATTGTGAGTTCTAATCACACCTTAGGCATAAAGCCAGCTGGGTAACTCTGGGTCAGTCACCTTCTCTCAGCCCCAGAAAGGAAGCAACGATAAACCACTTCTGAAAAAATTTGGCAGAGACTTGTCCAGGAAGTCTCCAAAAATTGGACATTATTGAACAGGGTTGGAAATCTGTTTTAATCAAGCTTGAAAGATAACTATGCAAGTATGTACCTCAATGTGGTATTTGGAAACAAGTGTTAGATAAGGGTTATGTGAACTCTCTAGTTAGTGCATGACAGAAAGAAATATCAGAAGACTGGAACACAAACTTGAAGATAGTTGATACCAAGAAACAAGTTGTGGAAAAAGTATTTGCGTCCTCCATTGACCAACATCTGTATTTTTCTAAAATTATATAAACTCTTTATATAATTTTGGATAGCTGATTCAAGCTATTTTTAGCACAGGAAAATATGGAAAGAAATACGTGTTCCTATCAATACATTTTCTTATATAAATGAGCAATGAATAAAAAAAAATGGGAAAAGTCTGCAGAGTAGCTTTTTGAAGGACGTTACTTTTTTGACATTATTTTTGACAACTGCCATTTCCTAGTTTTGTTCTCATGATCAATAGTCCCTAAGACTAGTTCTTATTCTTCACCATCACTATGGAGATTGATATGTCCATTTAAAATACATGGGGAAAAAATCCAAAAAGATTTCTAAAAGTGTTTAAATTTAAATTACAATAACACCCTGAACTAGTGAGACCATCATATACAGCCACAGACATTTTTATTCAAACCATATTTTTCATAATTGCAGGATCCCCTTTTATGAACACACATCTATTCCCTTATCCTGTACCACTATAAACATGCACCCCCAAGCAAATAACCACTTTCCTGTTTACTTAAAATAATTATGACTGTGTCTCTTAAAATCTAATTTTCAAAGAAAGAACAAAGTGATCTGAAGATTCTCCATTTCTTAAGCACAGGAAATATGGTAAATGATTGTTAAATCATTTTATATAATGATAAATTATAATTCAGAGTTGACAATTAAGAAACTAAGAGGAGGAATAAAGAGAAGGAGATGGAGGAGACGTAAATAGTTAAAATATATATTTAGAACATTTGCACTTAATGACCAAGGCCTTGTCTGGTCTCTGAAATTTCGTCAAGCAATGTGCAATATTGTGGCACTATCTCCATAGTGTTAATTAAAATAGTGATATAAAGTAATATAAGCTATTATTACTAGTTTTATCAAATTTTGAATATATAGACATTTTGTTTTTATTAACATTATTTTAAATGTTACATGATTTTGAGTTCTTCTACATACATCTCTCTCTAGATTAAGGTGACCAGACGTCCCGCTTTTGGCGGGACAGTCCCGCTTTTTAGCAATTTCTCCCGCGTCCCGCGGCGTTTCAAAAAAGTCCCGATTTTTCATTCTGCCTCCTCAGTCCCGCTGCCTCTTGAGCCCCAGCTGATGGCTAGAAGAAAAAAAAACTGTTTAAACTCTTGCCCGGGGCTTCAAAGGGCCGCCCTACAGGCAATCAGTGTAAAGAGTTTTTTTTCCCCCTAGCTAAACTGCAGAAACGAAACCGAAACCAGGATCTTTGGTGGAACGTGACAAAATGAGGCAGAGAGAGATTTATTTTTATTTTTATTTTTCCTCCCCAAAAAAGGTAGGTGAAAAACTGCAAACAATGGGAAATTTAGGAGGAGAGTTCAAGATTTTAAAACACAAAAGAAAAAAAAGCTGTATTTAACTAGGGAATTGTAATAATTGAATTGAGATACTATTAATTGTATATTGTGTTGAAAGCAGAAATGTTTAAGTTGTGGTTCAGAGGAATATATGGGGGAAATTATTTGGTTTATTATTATTGGTAAATATAATTAATTGATTTGTAAGAAATTGGATTGCATGGAAATAATTGGAATATTCATGTTCATATTGATTAATATACAAAAAAGATAGTTTTATAACTAATTGATTTATATTAAAATGTTGAATTTGTATTAAACAACTGTATTACATAATTACATAATTAAACAATGTGAGGATGGATATAAAAATAGATGACAATGGAAAGGGGTATAATATAGAATAGAAGGGAAAAATTGAATTTGATTAAGATTAGAGATGAGGATGAAGGGTAATATTGGTTTTTTAAAAAAAAATAGATGAGGCATAAATATGGCAAAAAGGAAATATAGAAATTGTAAATTTAATTGAAGTGACTAAACACTGTTTAAATTTGTGAACCGGCCAAATACTCTGTTCAAAGAAAATAAATTGTATGTTTGTATGTGTGTTTCTAATTACTGCTATTTATTCATATTTGTTCTCTTTTATTCTTTAAAGTTTAACCATTCATTCTTTATCTTAATATCTTTATATTTGTTTGGGGTTGGCTTTCTTCCCTTTCATCTTTTTTATTGTACAGCAATCTTTCTCCTCAAACCTACCACCTCTCTCTTTTCTTTCCTTCTTACTTTCTCTTCCCCCCCTCTTCTTCTCCTCCCTACTTCCTCTTCCTTTCTCGTTCTCCTCTCTTCCTCCCCCTCTTACCCTCACTCCTACTCTAATTTCCCTTCCCTTCCTTCATCCCTCTCTATTGCTGTATCCTTTTATGCATATGGACTACTCAGAGGGCTGAAAAAGTTATTTTTGACTGGTCCTCGCACTTTTGACCAGTCATCGAACTTACGACTGTCTTCACATTTTATGTTTTTTGCCCTATCTTATCACCATGGTGAAGAGAAGCAGTTGTGAAATGAGTGACATGGTTGTTAAGGATGCTGCATGGGCATAAATGTGAGGATGGTCATAAGTGTGAGGACCAGTCAAAAGTGCGAGGACCTGTCAGAAATGACTTTTTTCAGCCCTCTGGTTAGTCCTTTTGTGCATATGGACTACTCAGAGGGCTGAAAAAGTTATTTTTGATTGATCCTCGCACTTTTGTCCAGTCCTCAAACTTACGACTGTCCTCACATTTTACATTTTTGCCCTATCTTGTCATCATGGTGAAGAGAAGCAGTTGTGAAATGAGTGACATGGTTGTTAAGAATACTGCACGGGCATAAATGTGAGGATGGTCATAAGTGTGAGGACCAGTCAAAAGTGCGAGGACCTGTCAGAAATGACTTTTTTCAGCCCTCTGGTTAGTCCTTTTGTGCATATGGACTACTCAGAGGGCTGAAAAAGTTATTTTTGATTGATCCTCGCACTTTTGTCCAGTCCTCGAACTTACGACTGTCCTCACATTTTACGTTTTTGCCCTATCTTGTCACCATGGTGAAGAGAAGCAGTTGTGAAATGAGTGACATGGTTGTTAAGAATACTGCACGGGCATAAATGTGAGGATGGTCATAAGTGTGAGGACCAGTCAAAAGTGTGAGGACCTGTCAGAAATGACTTTTCAGCCCTCTGAGTAGTCCCTATACACATAGCCATGGCCACCCGGTCACATGACCAGCTAGCCACGCCCACCCAGTCACATGGCCTCCAAGCCACGCCCACACAATAAGTCACGCCCACAATGGTGTCCTTCTTACCAATGTTAAAATCTGTTCACCTTACCCTATACACATAGCCATGGCCACCCGGTCACATGACCAGCTAGCCACGCCCACCCAGTCACATGACCAGCTAGCCACGCCCACAAAATAAGCCACGCCCACAATGTCCCTCTTTACCAATGTTAAAATCTGGTCACCTTACTCTAGATGCCTTTACCTGATCTAACCAATAACCTATGTTTTGATCAGTGTATGAAATGAAAAGGAAAAGAAAAAATAGATAAGAAAAGGAAGAGGAAAACAATTTAGTTCTAGAGTCTGAAAGGATAATATTTAATGCACCCACTTTGCCTATTTCTTTACATACTATAAGGTGCCCAGGAGAGAGAGTTGAATTACACTACAGCTTATATTAAAATATCAAGTTACATATTATACACATACAGTATTTAAGGACCCTTGGACAGCTCAAGGAAGCCTCTATTTAAAACTACATTCCAGTTTGACATTCAATCTTGTTTTTAGTTTTCCTTGTGCTGCTTCTTTAGATATCAGGCTGGTAATCAGGAAGAGGGAGTGGAGTCCTAAATTGTAAACTGATGTTCTCAGTTTTACAGATTAAAAGGCTAATATACCTTTTTAAAAAATATTATTTTTATTATATATTTTCTTTTGTTATATATCACATTTCCATTTCTGCAATGACAGTGTACTATCCATATCAAATCTCTTTTGAATACATGTAATATTATACACCTTAATTATAGCCATTATTCTCATAATATATACAATCTAATCTTCACTTCTGGTCATTCTATACAATTTAATCTGCAATTAAATGTAATCATAATAATAATAATAATAATAATAATAATAATAATAATAATAATAATAATACTTACAATGTTATCTTTATCTATATATACATTTACCTCTATTTTACTAATCATTCTTAATTATAAATTTACTAACTTCTGCTTCTGTTTTCTAATCATTTATAAAATAAGTCCCATGTTAAATAATATTCTGTTTCCTCTTTGTCCTTAATTCTCACTGTTAACCTGTCCATTTCGGCGCAGTCTAGTATTTTCTTTAGACATAATATAATTATGTCTTGAAAGCACACGCTCTACAGCTATATAGTATCATTCATTCATTCATTCGTTTGTTTGTTTATTTATTTATTTATTTGAAAATTTATATTGCCGCCTATTCGCACATGGCAACTCAAGGCAGTTTAGTTTACAAGAATATAAAACAATATAAACAATTGTTTCATATAAAAACAATAAAACTAATAAAAGAATCATATAATGAATTAATAATAAAATAATATAATTAAACAACGCCCTGCCCCAATGATAGTACATCACACAAACCATTTAATGGGCTCCATCCCACTGTGTGTTCCCCAGGCCCGCTGGCAGAACCAGATCTTCAGCACCTTCCGAAGAGTATTAGAGTGGGGGCCATTCTAATATCTGGAGAAATGATGTTCCAGAGACAGAGAGCCACCACGGAGAAGGCCTTTCTTCTGGTTGCCACCAGGTATATCTCCCTAGGGGATGGGACCCACAACATTGCTTGCCTCCCTGCTCTGGTGAGTTGGGTAGATGTGACCGGCAAGAGACGGTCCCTCAGATAACCTGGTCCCAAGCCATAAGCGAATGACACCCAGCACCTTGAATTGCACCCAGAAGGAAATTGGCAACCAATGTAGTTCCCACGGGAGAGGTGATACATGTGCACACTGAGGTCTGCACAAAATCATGTGGGCTACTGCGCTTTGCACCAACTGGAGCTTCTGGATGCTCTTCAAGGGCAGCATGTAGAGCATGTTGCAATAGTCAAGAAAGGAAGTGACTAAGGCATGAGTGACCATGAGTAGGGATTGTTGGCCCAGGAAAGGGTGTAACTAGCGCACAACCCGCAGTTGCACAAAGGCCCTCCTGGCCACAACCACCACCTGCTCTCTGAGCAGGAGTCATGAGTCCAGGAGAAACCCCCGATTATGCACAGGGTCCGTTTGGGATAGTGCCACCCCATCCGAGACCAAAGGTGACAATTCTCCCTGGGCCAAAAAAACCCAAACCCAGAACCACTCGGTCTTGCTAGGGTTTAGTTTCAACCCATTGCTCCAGCCCCTAATAGCCTCCAGGCACTGCGAGAGGGAGGACACAGCATCGCTTAACTCATCACAGGCTGAGACATACAGCTGAGTATCATTTACTGCATTACTGAATTTCTGGCTACTTTACATTAGGTAGAGAAATATAACTAAAAACTATATACGTATCCCTCACCTCTCAGATGCATTTGCCAACTTCAAATCTAGTATTTTGCAGCCAATAATAAGTAACGGGAGAGGATACACCATTCTCTCTCTCTCTCTCTCTCTCTTTTTTTTTTTTTGAATCAAGTTTTATTGATTTTTCCCCTCCATTTTCCTCCGTCTATTTTATGAACAGAATATTGGCCATATCATAACATATAAAATTTAACATATTCAAGTACATTTTACTCAGTTACAATTTTTGCCAAAATTTCCTTTTTCCATTTTTTAATCATGTCTTAAAATTTCTATGCTTATTTATATAAACAATATCTTAATTCGCCCTCAAATTCTAATTTTTCTGTTTAACTCATATTTATTCTCTTTTATTTTTTAATAACTCATTCTTTATCCTTGTACATTTATGCATGTTCGGGGTTGCCTTTCTTCCATTTTATCTTTTTTATTGTACAGCAATCTTTCTTCTCAATCTCTCCCTCCCTTCTTTCCTTTCTACTTTCTCCTTCCCTCTTCTCCTACTCCTTCTCTATTTTCCTTTCCTTTCTCCCTCTCCTCCTCTCTTTCTCCCTTTCTAACCCTCTCTCCTACTCTTATTTCCCCTCCCTTCCTTCCTCCCCCCTTTCCTTTCTTCCCAATCCTCTCTCTCCTTCTTCCTCCCTTCCATCCATCTATTCCTCTTTCATCTCTCTCTATTGCTGTATCTGTTTTCTATTTTCAGCTATGGTATCCAGGCAACCCTGGACATGGGGCTCCCCTTGAGGAGCACCCGGAGGCTCCAACTGGCGCAGAGTGCGGCCGCGCGGGTGGTTATGGGAGCGAGATGGCGTTCCCATGTAACACCTCTCCTGCGCAAGCTGCACTGGCTCCCGGTGGGCTTCCGGGTGGGCTTCAAGGTTTTGGTTCCCACCTTTAGAGCGCTCCATGGCTTAGGACCTGGTTATCTACGGGACCACCTGCTGCCACCAATAGCCTCCTACCGGCTGGAACGCTCTCATAGAGAGGGGCTCCTCCGGGGGCCTCGGCCAAACAATGTCGACTGGCAGCCCCCAGGGGGAGAGCCTTCTCTGTGGGGGCACCTACTATCTGGAATGAGCTCCCCCCGGAGATACGGAGGATCCCGAATCTGCGCACCTTCCGCCGCGCTCTTAAGACCTTTTTATTTCATCAGGCTGGCCTGGCCTAATCTTTTCCCTTTTTTCAATGTAAATTTTAATCTGTTTTAAATTATTGGGGTGTTTTAAATCTGTCTTGGGCAAAATTGTTTAATTCGGTTTTACTTTGCTTTTAAATTTTGTATTTATGTGTTTTATCTTGTGGTTGTTCACCACCCTGAGTCCTTCGGGAGTAGGGCGGTATATAAATCAAATAAAATGAAATGAAAAATGAAATGAAATGAAATGAATTGAAACCCTGACTTTTCTTTCATTTATTTTCTCAAAATTCCCCTTATCTTTTAATTATTAACAATGTATTTCAACTTATTCCATTTTTATCTTAAATCCTTTACTAGTATAACCTTCCAACTCTTAACAATATCTTTCTTCTATTTTATTTCTTACATGTATTATTTTATTCTTACTTATATCATTTATTTACATTTCCATTTTATTCAATTTTACAGTTCAATTTTCCCCTTAATTTCAATTAATTCTTTTACTATTATTTCTCTCGAATTTGTACATCTTCCAACAACAAAATATATAGTGCATTCTGTCTTTCACATTGCATCTACTGATCTATTTTACATCAAATAGTGTACTTTTTCTTTTTTACTTACTCACATTTCATTTTATCTTTATTTATATCCTTTACAATAATCTGTATCTTCCTTCTAAATTGCTTTTTACATATGATTTCTAAAGTTAATCCTTCTCTTCAATTAGCATATTCATCTTTTAAATTCCTTTTTACTATCTCCTATTTTCTTTTAATTTCTCCACAATTCCATTTCTTGACACTTTCCTCCCTTTCTCCATTCCCTTCCTTCTCCTCCTCCTTCTTCTTCCCCATTTCTTTCTCTTCTCTTCCTTTTTGAAATGTATTCCCCCTTATCCATTTTTATTCTATCACTATTAATCCCAGTGTAATCACCTTTTTTATTCTGTCACTGTTAATCCCAGTGTGATCATCTTTTTTATTCTATCACTGTTAATCCCACTGTAATCATCTTTTTTATTCTATCACTGTTAATCCCAGTGTAATCATTTTATTCTGTCACTGTTAACCCCAGTGTAATCAACTTTTTTATTCTGTCACTGTAAATCCGTGTAATCATCTTTTTTATTCTGTCACTGTTAATCCCAGTGTAATCATTTTATTCTGTCACTGTTAATCCCAGTGTAATCAACTTTTTTATTCTGTCACTGTTAATCCCAGTGTAATCATCTGTATCTTTATTTTCATTTATTTCCTTTCCAATTCTCCATGTTATCAATTTAAAAGGCACGGATTTTTAAGTTTATTATTCCTTTACATATAATATAATTCATATTCAAAGTCCATGTAGTGTCTCTTTTTTCTTTTTTATCTTTCCAGATAGTGTCCAATTCAAACGTTCTTTTGAGTCATTCCAATTTCAGTCTTTGTTCTCCCCGCTCCTCTTGCAATCATGTTCTAGTTATATAAACAAAACACTCGTACAGTACTTCCCGAAATTTCTGACCCTTCTGAGGGCCATAACAGAAAAATCACAAGTCCAAGACACACTCAATGAAATTGCAGGGTTTTTTTACAGATAAAAGCTCTGGCTTGGATCCCATTGGACAAAGTCCACCATGGTGAGCAGGGCAATGTTTGTAGAATTATCTGGGATACTTCTTAGCTTGAAGAGACTGAGAAAGTGGACAGGATATTCTGTGATTTGAATGCTACCATCTGTAGATCTAACTCATGTATTTTCTGGCTCTTCTGGACATCTAGGCAGGGTATGTGCAGTTGAATCTGCATGGCTGTTAATACTTTATGAGCATATTTTATAATACTTTATAAACCTAGATGTTTTAACTATTTTCACTCACTCTCCAACATATCCACATCTTCTTTCTGGGGAAGAAATGTGGTGACAGTGGCTTAACTTTTCTTGATCTTTTGCAGGAAGTTATCAGGTGCACTCACGGGGAAGAAAGAGCATTGATTGCTCTTTTAGATAACTTTCATCAGGATCTGAATGGGGAGAGTATATCCATCTTTGTACTGGACAGCCTCAGTTGAGGAGCCAGACTCCCACATAAACAATACAGTGAGACGTAATTTACATAAACCTATACCGGATCATCGTCATCTGGGTCAAGAAGGACTACATTACATCTAATCCAACATCTGGTGGATAAGTGGTCTAAAGACTCAGGACTGTTGGCTGGACGGCCAAGACCAGCAGCTACAGAATTAAAAGAGGATATCTGAAAAGAGGAATAGCAAAGGTCTACCCAGGGCAAAGAAACTGAAAGTCTTGCCAGACAATGGAGACAATCAAGGGGGAGCCTATAATAGAGAGAGCCAGCACTGCTATTGAAACATTCTCATTCCCAAACCAGGTACTCTCTCCTCTGCCTGCTCCTCAAACAGAACAAAGTCCCCAGCTGTAAAAAGAAGAATTGATACACGGAATAACTAAGCATCTAGTACAACAAAACAGAATATGAATAAGGTTTCCTGCATTGAAGATCATTACACAAAATAGCAGGCATCACAATAGTATATATTAATTAATATTCTGCCAGTAATTAATTTATTGTGCCAATATTATAATATCGAAGATGCTAATACTGTAAAAATGAAAATAATCGCTAGCTCACTATAAAAAAAATATACCAGCTGATGTACAATATAGTAACAGTTAAAAATTTGGGATGCAAAATTATTAAACAAGTAAAAATCCAAACAGAACATCACCAAAATAAAAGCTCAGATTGGAAAGTAAGATCAGCAAGCTAAGATCAATTGCAAGCAAGCTAAGATTTTAAAAAAGAAGAGGAAGAAGAAACCGAAGAACAGGAAGACCAAAGAAGACCTGATCAATGAATACCGTGTAGAAATAAGGAAGATGAAGGAAGTATTGGAAATAATAAAGCAGAAAATAAGAGCCATAGCCAAGAAAACGGGCAGTTACAAAGGTGAAATTGCGCACTAGAGTCTAGACAAAATCTGCAATTTCTGTCAAATCAGAAACGTTTCTACTCCTACTCCTACTCCTACTCTCACTACTACTACTACTACTAATCCTAAACCTAACCAAATGAAGAACATAAAACAGACATGGGACAAAGTACTGCATGGCCAGTACATAAAAAATATAGCCGGCAAAGCAGATAACACCAAGTTGTGGCAATGGTTAAGAACAGGAAAATTGAAGAAAGAGACAAAGGGGCTAATTCTGGCTGTACAAGACTGAGCCTTAAAAACAAATGCATACAAAACCAGAACTGAGAAGAGAGCAACATACAGCAAATGAACCCTTTGCAAAGAAGCTGAAGAAACACTGGACCACCTAGGTAGCTGTTGCAAGAAGATTGCACAGAGTACAAACAACAGCATGACAAAGTAGTAAAAATTGTGTAAATAGTATGCAAAACAAAAACGTTTTTAAAAATGTTTTAAAATGAAGAAACTAAAAGGTTTTAAAAGGTTTTAGAATGAATGAAAAAAGTAAAGTTCTACATTTAGGCAAGAAAAACAAAATGCACAGATACAGTATATGTGGTACATTACTCAATAGTACTAACTGTGAGAGGGATCTTGGAGTCCTAGTGGACAACAGGGTGGATAAAAATCAATGATTTTTAAAAAAAATTAAAAAATCAGATTTTTTTTATTTAAATTGGATTTTTTTTATTTAAATCGGATTTTTTTAAATAAAACTGAATTTGACTCAGCAGAGATCACATGCCTCTTCTTCACAGCAAAAATGTTATAACATGAACAGAGTTGAGAAAAAGACCTTAATCCTATTCTTCTACAAACCTATGAATACAGAATCAACCCCTTCAGTGCTAAGTTTCAAGAAGTTCAGTGAATAGAATAGAAACAATATTTTTCTGAGTGTTTGGAGTGGAATAGATCTGCACAAGAAGAAAGTGAAACTAAGTGTGAGGAGGAAGGGGCAAGCAGACAAGCAGTACACTATGAAAGTGAAACTTTCTGAGCACAATACTGCACAGCCACAGACAGACAAGTCTTTGGATCTTTTTGTGTGTATGCCCTGAGGTTTATCACATTCTTTCCTTGGAGGAAAAAACCTATAATGGCAGCAGGCCGTAAAAGAGACCCAGTTTGGCAATATTTTAATGAAGTTCCTTTACCTATCGGTAAGGCAGGCATGCGTGCAAACTGCAAACACTGCAACAAAGAAATGCAAGGCCTGGTGGCCCGAATGAGGCAACATCATGAGAAGTGCTGTGATGAAGATGACCAAAGAAACACATTTGAACAGGCAGGATTTTCAGATTGGTAAACATTTTTATTGAACCATATTTCTAAAGACTGCCTTGAACTGTCATGTTTGAGCAAAATTATTTTTCTTATTATTACTGCATGTTACTGTCATTTGGTACAGTTATGAAGAAAAGCAAATATTCCTTTTGCGGCAGTGCTGTGTACAATAAGCAGAAATTGTATGAACAATAAAATAACAGCATTGACTTTTTTGTTTAGGGGAATTCATGGATTCTGGAAACTATCCACCTTCAAGATCACCATCCTCCTGTTCTACAGTTTCAGAGTTATCCATCCAGGATAGTGCTTCATTAGCAGCAGCAGCATCAGACACCCACAGCCACATACCACTATCACCTAAAAGAAAGAAAAAACTCTTCCCTCCTGGAACCACCATAGATAAGTTTGTGATAAAAACTAGTAGATTAGAAAAAGAGTTAATTGATGAAAAAATTGCCCAGTTTGTTTATGCAACCAACTCTTCTTTCCGTCTGACTGAGAACCCACATTTCATTAGTATGGTTCAGTCACTGAGACCAGGATACAGTCCACCCAGCAGAGCAGATGTTGAAGGGAAACTGCTGGATAGAGTGTATGACAGAGAAATGGAGCAATGTGCAACAGCTCTGGAGGGTAGAATTGTTAACCTAAGTATTGATGGGTGGAGTAATGTCCACAATGATCCTATTGTATGTGCTTGTATAACAACAGAAGAAGGGAAAGTCTTCCTTGCACAAACAATTGATCCGTCAGGAAATGCACACACAGCAGAATACTTACAAGAAGTGGCAGTAAAAGCTATAATAACATGTGAACAAAAATTCAAATGTCTAGTACGCAGTTTGGTCACAGACAATGCTGCAAATGTATCCAAGATGAGAAGAAACTTAGAAGAGCAGGAAGGGAATACAAAGCTAGTAACATATGGTTGCAGTGCTCATTTGCTGCACCTCTTAGCCAAAGACTCAAGTGTTCCAGAAATAAAAACTAATGTTGTTGAAATTGCTAAATACTTCCGTAACAATCATTTTGCTGCAGCAGCTCTGAAAAGGATGGGTGGAACCAAGCTAACGGTCCCACAAGATATTAGATGGAACTCTGTGGTGGACTGTTTTGAGCAGTATATCAAGAACTGGCCTATTCTGATGACAGTTTGTGAGGAAAATCGAGATAAAATAGATGGCACTGTCCCGGCCAAAATCCTCAACATTGGGCTTAAGAGAAATGTTGAACATATGCTGAGCATCCTGAAACCCATCTCTGAAGCTTTAAACAAAATACAGAAAAATAGCTGTTTTATTGCTGATGCTGTTGAAATTTGGAAGGAACTGAGTGAACACTTAAAAACAGAACTACACATGGACAGAATTAAATTACAAGCATTAAAAAAACAAATGGGACAAGTACTGTCTCCAGCTCATTTTTTGGCAAATATTGTCAATATCCAGTATCAGGGTTAAAACTTAAGTGCTGAGGAAGAGGAGTTAGCTATGACATGGGTATCCAGCAATCATCCATCTGTAATGCCAACTATAATAAACTTCAAAGCTAAGGGGGAACCATTCAAGAAAGATATGTTTGCTGAAGATATTTTAAAGAAAGTCACACCAGTGAACTGGTGGAAGTCACTTAAGCACTTGGATTTAGAAACTGTTCAAGTAATGATTTCACTTTTAACCGCAGTAGCTTCTTCTGCAGGCGTTGAAAGAATATTCTCTTCCTTTGGACTAATTCATTCTAAATTGAGAAATCATTTGGGACCCGATAAAGCAGGAAAGCTTGTTTTTCTTTTCCAGATTATGAACTGTTAGGGAATGGAGTTGAGGGGTACACCGGACCGTGAACCAGCTCATGAGCAAACACACTGAGACTGAAATAAATCTGACAGAGGCGTCTTGTGTAAAAATATAATTTACTTTAAAACATTTAAAAAGCACTATGTCTTTAAAAAAGCACATTAAAAACAAAGTCTTATCTCGGTTATGTGAAGCAAAGCTATCTCCCTAGATTCCTCTCCACAATACCGAAACAGTTCACAAGAGAATAAAGCTAACATGAAGATAAGCAGCTTCGGCGTCGATACATCATCGAGGTAATAGAAGGGTCACAGCACAAACTTCACAGGTAAAAGTCACCTCAAGTACAAACAGTTCAAACAGCAAACATTGCTTGAAGCTTGTGGGAGGAAGAAGGTCCAGCAACAGCAGTCCCAATGATAACTTGCGTGCTATAAAACAGCAAAAGGCAAGCATCCGTGGGAGTTTCTCTGCAACAGCGTCTGGAGTCCTTATCTGCATTCTTCTCCCATCTGCGGCATTTGCACATAGCTTCCTGCAGGAGCTGTGCATTTAGGCCCAAACCGGAGTCTAGGCCCAAGTAGCAAGCGAAAAGGTCCTTGCTTATATGGGGAGTTAACCTGCAATTAACTAGGGCGGGGAAGGCTTGCAGGTAATTACAAACAGGAGATGGCTTGATTGAAACCATACTGTTTGTGAGTAGGCAAGTAGCCACAGCAATCCTGGAAACACTTGTGACATGAACAAAGAAGAAGATGAAGATGACGAGTGAGCTACAGAGGACAGTATTTAAGTTTTTCATGTGTAGGCTGGGCTGACAGTCTAAGTTTCTTAAAATATATATATTTTGTTTAGCCAAATTAGTTAACAAACATGGATGTTTGTTTAAGCAAATAACATATGCTGTAATGTTATTGTTTCAGTTGAATAAATCTATTTAAATTGTTATTATTAAGATAATGATTATTTTTCTCTTTCCTAAGTACAACAGAAAAGTTGTCCAAATATGAATGATTAACCTATTAAACTGGGGATAAAAAAACTAATATGAAAAGTTGTTATTCTAAAAATCTTCATCTACTTGCATATTAAAGTTATACCAGCAAGAATTAGTCTTTATGTAGAAAACTATGATTTAAATCAAGCCTTACTGACTAGTGATTTAAATCGTGATTTAAATCAGTTTGATTTAAATCAAATCTACCCTCGTGGACAATCATTTAAATATGAGCCAGCAGTTTGCAACAGCTGCCAAAAAAGCCAACACAGCTCTGGGCTGCATAGACAGAGGGATAGAATCAAGATCAGGTGAAGTGTTAATACTACTTTATAATGCCTTGGTAAGGCCACATTTGGAATATTGCATTCAGTTTTGGTCGCCACAATGTAAAAAAAATGTAGAGGCTCTAGAAAGAGTGCAGAGAAGAGCAACAAAGATGATTTGGGGACTGGAGGCTAAAACATATGAAGAACGGTTGCAGGAACTGGGTATGTCTAGTTTAATGAACAGAAGGACTAGGAAAGACATGGTAGCAGTGTTTCAATATCTCAGGGGCTGCCACAAAGAAGAGGGAGTCAAGCTATTCTCCAAAGCACCTGAGGGTAGGACAAGAAGCAATGGGTGGAAACTAATCAAGGAGAGAAGCAACTTACAACTAAGGAAAAATTTCCTGACAGTTAAAACAATTGATCAGGGGAACAACTTGCCTCCAGAAGGTGTGAATGCTCCAACACTGAAAGTTTTTAAGAAGATGTTAGATAACCATTTGTCTGAAGTGGTATAGGGTTTCCTGCCTAAACAGGGGGCTGGACTAGAAAACCTCCAAGGTCCCTTCCAACTCTGTAATTCTAAGAATGGGTGAAATGAAAGCAAAGATAGTAACATCTGGCTGAATACGTGATCAACTATAATAATTCATTAGAGTTAAAACTAGCAGAAAAAGTGGCAGAGTATTTAAAACTGCTCACATAAATATATCAGTCGTTAATCTCTTGCTGAAACTACGGTTACAGAAAAGTAAAATTCTTTTTTCTTAATTCCTTTATCAAATATTATTCATAACACGACTCATTAAAAGAAAATAAATGATAGTTCAACTATACATTTTCCAATGTTCTGTATACACATACAAATATAAAATCTGCTTCTAAACTTTGATGTGTAACAGAATTGATAGGACTTCATAACTAAGCAAATAAACAAAAAATAAGCAACCTAAAATGATTTTAAGAACTCTTATGAAACTCAAACTAATAAACACACCTGAGCTTATCATTTTTTATCAGTGATCAACATAGCTTACTCATCAAAGTATATTAAAAAGTCATATTTAATTCATGATCCTATAATTTCTGCTCTAATGATTCCTAGCAAAAGAAGGATCTGCAGCTATCTACAATATGTGATCCAATTTCAAAATATTTTTGAAATAGCGATAAGTTTCTGAAAACTAACCTGAAACAGTAATACGTTGATCCACTTGTGGAAAACACAATAGATCATCAAAATATTTTGTAGATTGCATCAACTTTTTAATTTATCACAAAATAATACTTTAAACATGTTCAAATTATATTTTCAAGTCTAAACAATAAAATGATGATCATTGCATACCTTTCTTCCAGGAGCTCAAAGCAATAACTATCCATAATACATGCTCCTCTAGTCTTCCATTTCTCCTCAAAACAAAAAGCCCTGGATGACTGATGATGAGTTTGGCTGATGGTCAGTTTGAACTTGGATCTCCCCAGTCCTAGTCCAACACTTAAACCATTGCACTGGCTCATTCTATATTGGACAAAATACCACATTGGACATTTAAACTATCTCACATAGTTTCAGTTTACAAAGATAAAAATCCCTTGGCAGAATATACAGAATTAAGAATTTTAAATTCAACTTGAAGCACTTCAGCAAGATCTTGAATGAGCTCAGAAGCAAAACGGGGTCAGACCACGTTGTACTTGGACAGGAGATGGCCACCAAATGCCAGGACCAGCAGGGAATTCAAAGATATTTTGGAAAAGGACATTGGCTAACTCTTCACAAGAAAAATACATGAGTGGCTCATTATTTTATCAACAATCAAACTTGACTCAAAGTAGAATGTGTTTGTTTGTTTATGATTAATTGAGCCATCATTCATCCATCCATTCAACTTATATGGCTGTTTATCTAAGTAAATGGACTTTGGGCAGTGAACAGAACTAAAATAAACACAATGACAAACATAAAAAATACCCACAGCGAAGAAACAATAACCTAAATCACTGATACAACTAAGCAGCAGGTTCTTGTATCTTTTCAGAATCAGCTCTTTAAGGTCTTAAAGATACAGTAGAGTTGAGGCCATCCTGATCTCTGAAGGGAAAATGTTGTATAAGGTGGATACTACAGTAGAAAAGGTATGTTTTCTAGATTTTGCCAACAGGCATTCTTTGGCTAATGAAACCCAAATCATGCATATCCTGACTGCCTGAATTAAACAGGTAGAAACAACTGGGGAGAGGCAGTTCCACAAGTAACCCAATCCATGAAGGGCTTTAAGTATCACAATTAGTACTTTGAACTGTACTCAGAAGCTCACTAGCAACCAATGATGTTCAAAGAATGTTGATGTTATTTTTTAAAATACTATCTGCTTAGTTTAGAATGTCAATTGAAAGAGCCTAATCAGAAATGATCTTTTCAGTAAAACTTAGTCCTTCCTACTTTTTTTCCTATAGATGCCATTTATTACAATGTGAGCAGAAAATTGATATTGTAATGCATTCTATTTTGAGAGCCATTCTAGGTAAGACCTCACAACTGTTGCCTACTAAAGCATTAAAAAAAAACCTGTGAACATAATAGGGTATATAGATCTTTTAAGAATCTATATTGTTAATCCCAAATCATCTGTCTCTTCACATCCTCCTCCTACAATAAAACTCCCTTTTCCAACCTGTAATCTCTTAATTTGTGAATTGTAGAATCGAGGCAACTGAACGAAATGTAGCATTTTCTGGCCAGGTACCCGTACTGACACTGTGCGGAGTTTACAGCAGATATTTTTCTTTGCACCCTAGGAAAGAAATATCTACAGTATTAGAAGTAAACTCCCTCATAATTTTGACAAGTAATTTTTTAAAAATCCAGTTATTTTGTGATAAAACCTACAGTTATTAGGTTCAGTGGGCTTGCATTTATTTCTTTACATTGGATTTCCAGACTCCAATCTACAGAATCAACATAAGAAGTGGTAGTTGTTATCACCAACATTTCTAAATTACAGCTTTACTTAAGACTAAAAACCCAATAAAGTTTCCAATTTCCAGAATTTATCTATTTGTGGGTGTTTTTACCATAGTCAAGTACAACGTTGGGATCAAAATACAGTGCCTTATGCTTAAGAAAATTTCATTCCATTTGGTTATTAATGAGGTTTTGATTCAACAAGCAGTACATCTGCCTTTTAGTTAATAAAGCTTCTTTTTAATAAATTACTGAAGTAGTCATTTTAAATTCATTCTACATCAGTCTTCCACTGATTTCTTGTAAGCACCAAAAATGAAATCTTCAAAATCAAATGCTTAACAGTCATCCTATAAAATTTCTCACTACTAAAACTGCTATTGTTTACTTTCAGAAGAAGTATAGTTATTCAACATCCTAGTAATGATAATAATAAAATAGGGAAAAGGTGTATTTGGTGAAAATGTATAATTTCAAATTCTAAATATATATTTGTGTATTGTTTAGAAAATCAAGCTGTATTTGCGTTCTTTTTTTAGGATAAATCAATTTTGAATAGAATAAATCAATTTTATTAAATGGTGTTAACATTACTAGATTACAAGAGTGACATCCAGTGGGCACATTACTTCATGACATGCCAATCTTTCAGAAATGTTTCTATTCGCAATTGCATACTGTTGATAAATTACATTGAAAATTAAATAATGCGAAGTTTCTTCTATTCACTCCCCTCTGAACAGGTAAGGTGCTTCCTTAATCCATAATTAGTGATGACAATAGATTTTATGGATCTACAATCTTTCTTCACTATTACTGTTTCCTTCTTACACAGGCCAATCAGGTCAAACTGTTCCCTGAGGGGAGAGAAGGCCAAAAAAAAAAGGGAGTGGAAGCAGCGGGGGAGGGGAAATTGGGGGAGGTTTTCTGACATTATGACCTCTCTGAACATTTCATAACTAGCCAATACAGATATGATTGATAGTGTACCATCAAATAGATGTACACTACTGGCAACTACAGAGATGTTTGCCTTATCTTTTTTCCTTTTCCTTCTCATCCCAGTTTCTTCTTCTTCTGTGCTTTTTAGGCAGCAAATCTAAATGCAGGAATTGTCTGAAATTATTATTATTATTATTATTTATCTCTTTTATTCATTAAACATGAAACTCGGTCAATGGTATCTTTGAGACCGCCTTCTACCGCATAACTCCCAACGACCAGTAAGATCCCACAGAGTTGGTCTCCTCCAGGTCCCGTCAGCTAAAAAATGCCAGCTGGGGGGCCCGCGGGGGAGGACCTTCCCTGTGGCAGCCCCAGCTCTCTAGAACCAGTTACCTCCTGAGGTCCGGACCATCCCCACCCTATTGGCCTTCCGAAAAGCGGTGAAGACCTGGCTTTTCCGGCAGGCCTGGGGGCGTTGATCTCACTCTTGCAATCCGGCGAGATCCAGTCATGAATGGTGTGAATGAGTTTTATTGTTTTTAATGTTTTTAATTCTTAAATGTTTTTTATAATGATTTTAAATGCATTGTGAGCCGCCCTTAGTCTTCGGAGAGGGCAGCAAATTGAATTAATAAATTAATAATAAATAATAAATAAATAAATCTGGACATTTAAAAATGTGTCCCAAATACCATTGACTGATGCTAATGGTTCATACGGGTTCCTGCCAGCATCCTAGGTATCAACCAAGTATCTTCTTAAAATATCCGATGTTCCGAGTAGAGCAGTTTTTTGCAATTCTGCTGGTATTATTGCAGGAAGCTGCAATTTCTTGATGTGTTTTATAAAATTCTTGAACATGGTGCCAAGTGCCCCGATGACAATGGGTATCGAAAGTCCCACAAGATCTTCACCGTCTTATTTTCAGCAACTTTTTCCACTTTATGTTCCCATGACTTTTCGGATACAGATATTATTATTATTATTATTATTATTATTATTATTATTATTATTATTATTATTATTATTATCATCATCTCTTTTATTCATTAAACATGAAACTCAGTCAACTGAACATTTAAAAATGTGTCACAAATTGACTGATGCTAATGGTTTTGATGGCCTGAAACTGTTACATGTTTCATCCATGTTTACACGACTTTTCGGATACAAGTAGGGCGTATTTTTTACATAATGACCAGTGGATTAATTTAGCAACTCGATCATGCCTAGCTCTGTAATCAGTTTGCGTGATTTTGCTGCACTCACATATTAAGTGTGAAGCAGTTTCAACTTTGTCATTGCAAAGTCAGTAGTTTGGACTGTCAGTGGATTTTTGTATCTTCACTTTCATGCCATTAGTTTGTAATGCTTGTTCTTGAGCAGCAAGTATTAAACCTTCCGTTTCTTTCTTGATGGTTCTTAAGCCATGCCCATGTCTTGTTATCACATTTTCCTACAATGTTTTTCAAGTGCAGTCGATGCAAGCTTTGGTTTTCCATTCATTTAATCTGTCATCCAGCTGTTTTTCCTTCTGCCTTTGTTTCTGTTGTTTTTATAATGTTCACCATTTTCACAGCCTGCAGCAATCTTTCTGGGCTTTGGTTCACATAATCATTCAAACTTCATTTTTCTTTTCTACAGTTTGATGGATTTGCAATATTTATTTATTTTATTTCTTTATTTGTTTCAATTTGTATACCGCCCTTCTCCAACAGGACTCAGGGCGGTGAACAGCCAAAATAAAAACAAAACATACAAAATTTAAAAACAGTTTAAAATAATTAAATATTTTTGGCCGCAATTTAAAACAAACCCAATTTAAAATCAATTAAAATTTAACCCAAAACTGTGGGATCAAGCCAGCCCGGCTAGTTGAAATAAATAGGTTTTCAGGATCCGACGAAAAATCCGGAGGTCTGATATTGTACGTATCTCTGGGGGGAGGTTGTTCCAGAGGGCGGGCGCCACCACAGAGAAGGCTCTCCCCCTGGGGGTCGCCAGCCGACACTGTCTGGCGGATGGCACCCTGAGGAGGCCCACTCTGTGCGAGCGTACTGGCCGGTGGGAGGCTATTGGTGGCAGAAGGCGGTCTCGTAGATACCCCGGCCCTAAGCCATGGAGCGCTTTAAAGGTGGTCACCAATACCTTGAAGCGCACCCGGAAGACCACCGGGAGCCAGTGCAGCTCGCGCAGGAGAGGTGTCACATGGGAGCGCCCTGTCGCTCCCATAATCCCCCGTGCGGCCGCATTCTGGACCAGCTGGAGCCTCCGGGTGCACCCCAGGGGGAGCCCCATGTAGAGAGTGTTGCAGTAGTCCAGGCGGGAGGTGACGAGTGCCTGAGTGACCGTGCGTAGGGAGTCCCGATCTAGAAAGGGGCGCAACTGGCATATCAGGCGAACCTGATAAAAAGCCCCCCTGGCCACAGCCGTCAAATGGTCTTCTAAAGACAGCCGTGCATCCAGGAGGATGCCCAAGTTGTGAGCCCTTTCTGTGGGGGCAAGTGATTCGCCCCCAATAGCCAGCGATGGCACCAGCTGGCTGTATCGGGACGCCAGAAGCCACAGCCACTCGGTCTTGGAAGGGTTGAGTCGGAGCCTGTTTCTCCCCATCCAGGCCCGCACGGCCTCCAAGCACTGGGACATCACATCAAGGGCATCGTTGGGGTGGCCTGGGGTGGAGATGTACAGCTGGGTGTCGTCAGCGTACTGATGGAACTCCACCCCGAAGCCACGGATGATCTCACCCAGCGGCTTTACATAAATGTTGAACAGAAGGGGTGAGAGGACCGACCCTTGTGGCACCCCACAAGCAAGGTGCCTCGGGGTCGACCGCTGCCCCCCTGTCAACACAGATTGCGACCGGTCAGAGAGGTAGGAGGAGAACCACCGCAGAACGGTGCCCCCCACCCCCAGCCCTCCAACCGATGCAACATGATACCATGGTCAATGGTATCAAAAGCCGCTGAGAGATCTAACAGGACCAGGATAGAGGAGCAACCCCTATCCCGAGCCCTCCAGAGATCATCCACCAACGCGACTAATGCCGTTTCCGTGCTGTGCCCAGGCCAGAAGCCGGACTGGAGCAGGTCTAGATAGACAGCTTCATCCAGGTACCGGGGAAGCTGCTGCGCCACCACACTCTCAACAACCTTCGCAATGAAGCAAAGGTTGGAGACTGGACGATAGTTAGCCAAAACAGCCGGATCCAGAGAGGGCTTCTTGAGGAGGGGCCTCACCACCGCTTCTTTCAAAGCGGCCGGCAGGACCCCCTCACTCAGATATAGCCCTCTACCCCCTATTCTTCTTGGCAGGTACAACCTGTTAGTGTCACTTCATGGATGTAAAGCATGGTACATATTCAAAAATTTTCCGGTCCAGGTTTTCCAGTTCAGCCAAAGTCCAGTTGATGATTACAGCTGGGTAGAGTATCACTGGAGCTGCCCATGTATTAATGGCTTTAATTATATTTCCACCATTCAGTTTTGATTTTAATACTTTGCGGACCCTCCTGATGTATTCCTTTTGTGTTGACTTTTTGACTTTTCCATTCAAGATGTTATCTGCTTCCAATATGCCTAGGTATTTGTAACCGTCATCCTTTGCTAATGCTTTCACAATGCTTCCATTTCCCAGTTCTCTTCTTTCTATTTTTTCCATTTTTCCTTGCTACATGGATAGCATAGCACATTTTTCAAGTCCAAAGTTCATTCTGATGTCACTGCTGAACAGTTAAACTGTGTTGAGTATTGATTCAAGTTCAGTGGGGCTTTTCGCATACAGTTTTAAGTCATCCATGTATAGTAGATGGTTTATCTTGCCATATTGACTGAGAGATTTCGTAGCTCAGTTTTGTGTTTCGTAGGATTATTGTCAGTGTAATTAATGTTATGTTAAACAGTAGTGGCAAAATTGAGTCCGCTTGGAAGTTTCCTCGTCTGATGTTGACTTTGCCAATGTTCTCCCCATTTGCTGTTAGAAGTGTTTTCCATTTTTCCATATTTTCTTTAAAAAATGTACAAATATTTTTGCTGATACTAAAATTTTTCAGACAGGCATTAATCCAGCTGTGGGGTAGTGTGTCAAATGCCTTCTTGTAATCTATCCATGCCATATTTAAATTTGTTTTTCGTGTTGCATTTTTTAGTACCATTTTGTCAATGAGCAGCTGATCCTCCTGATTTTTTGTAATTTCCTTTTTGTTCTACTGGGTACAAACTGTTTTCCATCAGATGATTGAATACTGAATTTGCCAATATTCTTGTAAAAAGTTTGAATGTTGTGGCAGACAAGTAATTGGGCGATAGTTGCTTGGTTGCTTACTTGGTTCTGTGCCCTTTTCTGGATCTTTCATTATCAAGTATGTTCGGCCAGCTGTTAACCATTCTTCGCTTGTTGCATTTTGAATCATTTCATCAAACTGAGTGGCCATGCGGTGATGCTGGTTAGGTGTTTTAACCAGTATCCATGCAGTTCTTTTTTGGCATTTTATAACCCAATTGTGCAGTTATAATGGCGGCTGTGGTGTACATTAGTTGATTTGTTTCACATAGTGT